>NW_021831404.1:2500-12500 GCF_006345805.1 Octopus sinensis | reverse complement strand
ACTGGGGTTGATGTAATCTACTTATCTCCCTCCCTAAAATTTACTGGCCTTGCACCAAAATTTGAAACAATCATCATCATCATCATCATCATCATATCATCATCATTATTATTATTATTATTATTATTATTTTGAACACACGAAGTCCCCCTAGCAAACACTTTGTACAAAGTAGAAAATCATTTCTTCATATTATTATTATTATCATCATTATTATTATTATTATTATTATTATTATTTTCCTCTGTTTTGAGCCCTGTTCCTGCCACGGTTGACTTACTTTCTATCTGTTACATCCTTTTGGGTTCAATAGACTACCAGTAAAATTTTTAACCCTTTAGCATTCAAATTATTCCGTCAAATGTAATGCTTATTTTGAATTAATCATTCACTATCTCATACCTTTAAGGATTCGATGATATGATTTATTCTATAAGGATATTGTAGAGTAGGTGTGAGAGGCTGGATCTGGCTAGTTTGAACCTAAAATATGTAGAATATTTTGGCTAGACATGGCTGGTTTAAATGCTAAAAGGTTAACCAACCCCATTTTTCAAATTTGCAGCCGTGTGCCTATGCTAGAAATTATTATTATTATTATTGTCATCATTTTTATTATTGAGAGAGCAGTGCATGCCATCAAAGTGACACTGGGGTAAAATATACGAAGCCCATTATTATTATTATTATTATTATCAAGGTGGTGAGCTGGAAGAATCATTAGCACGTTGGACAAAATGCTTATTGGCATTTCGCCTACTGCTATGTTCTGAGTTCAAATTCCGCTGAGTTTGACTTTGCCTTTCATCCTTTTGGTGCAGGTTTGGGGTCGATGCAGTCGGCTAGTCCCTGCCTCCCAAATTTCAGGCCTTGTACCTTTAGTAAAAAGGATTATTATTATTATTATTATTATTATATTTATTATATTTATTATTATTATTATTATTAAGGCAGTCAGCTGGTAGAATTGCTAGCACGCCGAGCAAAATGCTTAGCAGTATTTCATCTGTCTTTACATTCTGGGTTCAAAATTTCAGGCCGTGTGCCTATAGTAGAAAGGATTCTTCTTCTTATTATTATTTCTTTATGTTTTGAGTTCCAGTTCTACCAAGATTGACTTTACCTTTCATCCTTCAAGGGGATCGATAAAGTGAGGTACCAGCCAAGTTCTGAGGGTTTGCATACACCTCTGCATCCTCCCTCAAATGTGTGGCCTTGTGCCTATGTTAGGTTCCATTATCCTCCTCCTCATTATCATCATCATTGTATATATTGTGGCCTCGTGCCAAAGTTGAAAATCATGGACATGATCACCAAGATAGCTTTTATGTTGTCTTTCAAACTGCTAGAAATAGTAAACAAATCTCCCTATAGTCACATGCTACTGTCTTAAAACAAGAGAAGTTTATACTCAATAAGGTATTTCTAGATAGGCGCCAGAATGGCTGTGTGGTAAGAAGCTTGCTTCCCAACCACATGGTTCCGGGTTCAGTCCCCCTGCCCGGCACCTTGGGCAAGTGTCTTTGGGCCAATCAAAGCTTTGTGAGTGGATTAGGTAGACGGAAACTGAAAGAAGCCTGTCACATGTATATATGTATATATGTGTGTGTGTGTCTTTGTGTCTGTGTTTGTCTCCACCATCTCTTGACAACCGGTGTTGGTGTGTTTATGTCCCTGTAAGTAAAGGTTCAGCAAAATAGACTTATAGAGTAAGTGCTGGACTTTAAAAAAAAAAGTACTGGGGTTGATTGGTTTGACTAAAATTCTTTAAGGTGGTACCCCAGCATGACCACAGTCTAATGACTGAAACAAGTAAAAAATAGAAGATATAACAAGTCTGAATAAAAGACAAAATGGCCATGGTTTGGATCACAAATGACTCAGGGATCATTTGTGTTTCATGCTTCCTGGATATCTGATGTGTGCTTTGACTATTTTTTGGAAGCAAGAACGATAGGTTAAGTTGCTTATTGATTCTGCTCAGATGTCCATAACATTTTTCTTGGATATTACTAAACTATTTCTTGGTCCTCTTTGGATATTCCTTCGATATCCTGTGTTTTTGTATGGATGTCACTAAAATTTTCTGTCCTTTTGCACTAAATATATAATCATTGATATAATGTTGCTTGATTGTGCTAGGATATCACTGAATATTTATTGCATCTGCTTAAACAATTAAACAACTATATGATTGTATTCTATATACTAAATTAAGATATTACCATATACAATTACATGATTATATTTTGTAAACTAAACTAAACTAAGATATTACCATATCTATTTACTAAATTAGGACTTCACCATATCTGTACACTAAACTAGAATTTCACCATATCTATATACTAAACTAGGAATTCACTTTATCCTTTTTTTTGTACTTAGTCACAACCATTGTACACAGTGACTTTGTTGAATTCCTTCATTATCTCATACTTCCGGTAGGATATCAATGATATATCCTTAATTTTGCCTCAGGGGTGAGAAAAGACTATGTATTAATGAATATGCATTGTTGCTTCCACATGATTTTGCTTAGTACATTAAACTAGGCCATCATAATATCCTTGTTTCTGCTTGGACAAAACTGTACTAATCTTTAATGATGTTCATTATGCCAACCTTGGGCATTGCTTTGTTTATCCTATGCTTCTGCTGGGTTATCACCAACATATCCCTAGTTTTGCCTCAGGAGAGACTACTCTATATCAATTAATATATAATGATGTCACTTAGTTCATTGTACCCGAGCATTACTGAGTTATCCCATATTATTTCTAGGCAGTTGTAAGTGTTCTAATCACACTTTGGCTGTCTATGAAACATCTAATGCATATTTTTGGGTTGGAGACTTAATTTTGTTACCAGTTCTAACATCACCACCATGGTGATGATGACCACCACCACTGCGACCTGGCTCTTGACTGCATTTAAAGGAGTCCCACTCATTTTCAGGCATTTGGGCCAGGATATCAGCCTGAAGGTGACTTTTCTCCATACTTCCCTACCAATCTTGGCAGTACCTGTGCAGTGTTATTTTTGCCTTCCTCTTATAACTTATTTTATAAGAAAGCAATATATATATATATATACACACACACATACATATATACATATATATATGTATGTATGTGTGTGTGTGTGTGTATATGTATATATATATATTTATATATATATATGTACACACACACACACATGCAGACACATCCATAGTGAGCCATGTGGCTAAACTAACTTCAGACACCACTGTTTATACACACACACGCACGCACACACACACACACACACACACATATATAAATATTTGGACATCACTCTTTTAAATCTTGATTCTCTTTGGACTAAGCTGTGGAAAACCATTATAATTTTTGAGCCTGCTAAATTTTGGTCATCAATGTTCATAATTCCATAATCCTACTCGGACACAACATTATTAGCCCAGGATTTTCCTAAACACACTAACTTGGACAACTCTTATGAAATCTTGTATTTCCACTCGGACACTATTACTGCTATTAACACAGAAATTCTTGCTCATTACACAAAACTCAGACAACAGTACTCAGTATGCAAAACTCAGACTTCAATACTCAGTACATTATCTTATGTTTTGTGTTCAAAATTATAGTGATTCGGATGACAGTAAATTATTTTTATTTTTCATTTTTATTTTTTATTTTTCTTGCTCAGTTTATTAAACTTGGGTCTCTTGTTATGGATCCAATTTCCGTGCTCAATTTTTTTTTTTTGTTTTTTGTTAAAGACTATCAGACAATTTTTAAAATGCCTTGTTTTAACTGCTTACTTTGTTTCAAACAACAAGAAAAACAAAAGCCAAATACAAAACAAACACACACACAAAAAAAAAAATTTAGATATCTCTAATCTAAAAAAAAAGAGGAAAAATATTTGATTAAAAAAAATCCAATGAAAAATTGTTTAAAATATTTTATTTTTATTTATTTATTATTTTGTTAAATAAATTTTCAAATTTTATTTTTATTCATTTATTTTTAACAAAAAAATAAACAATTAAAAATTCTATTTGGTTTGAAAATGATTGAATGATGAAAGAATAAAATAAAAATGAAATTGAAATAAAAAGTAAAATTTAAATAAAAAATATATTTAAAAATTTACGACATATTTGTTTCTTCTCAGAAAACAACCATGACTATTAATGTTTTAATATTACTGCCCTTGTTTTGAAATAACAAATGTACTTTTCTTCTTTTTCACCTCCTCCTTCTCCTCCTCCTCCTTTCTTCATCTTCATTCTTCTTCTTCTTCTTACAAATCTGTGATGAATCCTGAACTTGATTTGGGTCAATTTTGTCTGAAATGATAAAGTACCAGAAATATATTGGGGTGGGTGGATGGGTATACTTCCATCGATTAAATATTTTTTCCCTATCACAATATATTTTTTCTGGTTTGTGTTTTTATTATTATCATTATTAAAAGGGCACTGAAGGTGGTGACTGGTAGAATCATCAACGTACCAGAGAAAATGAGAAACGAGGACATAAAAAACAAAAGCATGGAAAACGAACTTTTTTCGAACAATGAAAGAAACAGAGAAACAAGACAGGCAACATAAAGAACATTCCCATCATCATTTGTCCCCTGTTTTATCTACACCGCGTTCGAAGGCAGGGGCTAGATGCGACTTCCTTAAAACCGTCCTTCCCACAAAGGAAATTAGATAAAATTTTGGATTTTTTGCGTAGGGTTAAAGTGGTAACAAAAATAGGACAGTAAGAACAAAACAGTAAACACAAACGGTGAGGGATGTCAAGCCATGACGAGGTGAAGTGATGAACGCTGGAAAAATGAGTTTTGAGAAGGGACAGGCAAAAAGCACGTCTTCTCTTTAGGAAGGAAGTGGAAGAAAGATATCCGTTGGTCACGTGAGTAACGAGAGAGTCAAGGAAGAAGAGTGCATGAGAGAGAGAGAGGGGGTGAACGGTGAATGGGAGAGGAGAAGAATTAGAGAAAGGTTGAGAGAGAAAAACAGAAAGGAAGAAGAACGAGAGGGAGATAGAATAGAGATAGGTTGTAGAGTGCACATCAGAATTAAGATAAAACTTAATGTATATATGTATGTGTGTGAGTATATATATATATATATATATATTAATTTCCTCTATTTACATAACATTGAGGTCTCTTTCTTTCTTTTGTTATCTTACCGTTTCTACCAATATATATATATATATAATACATGAATAAATAAATGGAGTTTAACGCAGGTATAAATAAAATATTTTTACTTTCGACACATGTTTCGAAAATTCCACTGATATTATTCAAAAGAATAAATGGTATGAACAATGCAATCTTCTCTTCAGGAGAGTGAAAAAACGAAACTCGTCAATAAGACATTTTAGCAAAAAATGATGGATTTGTATAGCGATTAACTGAACGCTATTAATATTGTTTAAAAAGACGTTATATGATATAACGTCATAAGTAGCTAACAGAAAGAGTAGGGATATTAATAGTGAATGTTAAATATAAAGGAAATTAAAGTTTAAATATTAGATATAATGATAGAGACTACTTATATGCACTAAAGGTGGTTTTGCCAATGTTTACATCTGTATGTTCGCTCTATAACCGTGTTTACTAGGGAAATTTTAGAAAAAATAATGAAAAATAGCTCAGAATTACAGAGAAGATAGAATTCCTTGCCTTTGTCATAAGGTATCGGGATTGAGAGAATCAACCATTCTAAATGAAATTGTTCATTGTGGTCTTTTAGATCCCAAATCAGTTTGCTGAGACCGGTACTATTACGTTTATTTCTATCTCTAAATGTTGAGTAATGGATAGAAATTCTTTTAGATAACTCTAACGATGTGCTTCCAATGTAAAATCGTACTTTGGTACGAGTACTGATTATACACTAGTATATAGAATTTTTAATCTTAGAGTTACTTGACGTAAACTTAATTCTATTGGAATTGACTTCAGATACAATAACCTTGTTATTAATATTTCTTCAGGGCTCGATAGTATTAGCTAAATTAATGTTAGTATTAGTAAATGTATTAATATTTAACAGTTTGTTATTATGTGAAGCGATAATTTGTAAGATATTTTTTGTGTTGGAAAACCGATCCTAACCGTATGTGAATTGATAATAGAGTAATACCTAGAATTTTTTGGAAAATTCCTAACAATAGCGTGACGAAACAGCAGTGGGAGATTAGATTTAATTTGTCTCCCGTAAGGAATTATTAACCAAATATTTTTACTAGTATATATATATATATATCACCGTGATCACCGTGACCGACCAGGCTATCAGATGTTGCTTTCGCATTGTTTTAGCATTCAAATGACGCCACCCCGCTGGCTAGGCGAGCAGGCCAACAGAAGAAAGATTGAGAGAAAGCTGTAGCGAAAGAGTACAGCAGGGATCGCCCCCCCCCCTGCCGGAGCCTCGTGGAGCTTTAGGTGTTTTCGCTCAATAAACACTCACAACGCCCGGTCTGGGAATCGAAACCGCGAGTCCGCTGCCCTAACCACTAGGCCATTGCGCCTCTCTCTCTCTCTCTCCTCTCTCTCTCTCTCTCTCTCTCTCTCTCTCTATATATATATATATCTATAGTATAATATATATTATATATATATATATATATATATATAGGGAGAGAGGAGAAACAGAGACAGGCAGAAACAAGGAAAATACCACTTGTATTTGAATACTATACAAATATTCTTTTAAAAAACTTTTCTTTTAATTTTTCTAAATTTAATTGTTTTCCATGCGTACAGTTGAAAAAGTCTCAATGACTGAAACCGATACTGAAATGTTTTTTATAAAATTATTTTAGCATTTTCTATCTTGACTTTTTTCCATATATGTATGTATATATATATATATATCAGTTGTTGATATCACAGATGGTTAATATTTTAACAGACCAATAACAGAATGGTCACTTTATGTATCACCGAAAAGCCATAACTGACTTAGAAAGGTAGTGAAAAATACCTTCCGAATCCTTTCCTGGGGAATATGCTTAAAAAAAATCAGAAGCAGAATAATAATAAATTGATTCCCCATGAACTATGGCTATACAATTTTAGTTTCTGTGAGACATTTGAATACAGGAAATATGGACGTTTCAACAGGACTGGTTGAATAAACTGTTCGGTGGTTCTTAGAGGTTCAGCCAACTCGAAATTTATGATGCAATGCAATATATGTGTACTTGCATTATAAGAATTTAGAAACTTGAAGAGATGTAAAATAAACGATATTTTTAACGATGGAAGTCGAAGTAAATGAAACTATAAATAATAGTGTGTGAAAATTAAGTTGACAATCCCTCTTGGATGGAAAAAATGTAGAAAGCTGCCTGTGGGACACGAACCCACAGTTTTTGTGATTCTGACAGTTGCTCTAACCATTGGGCAGTCTTGGTTTTTTTTTTTCGATGCAGGGAATTTCTCAATCCAGTATTCTATATGCTATAAGGCGGCGAGCTGGCAGAATCGTTAGCACGCCGGGCGAAAAGCTTCGCGGTATTTCGTCTGCCGCTACGTTCTGAGTTCAAATTCTGCCGAGGTCGACTTTGTTTTTCATCCTTACGGCTCGATTAAATAAGTACCAGTTACGCACTGGGGTCGATATAATCGACTTAATCCGTTTGTCTGTCCTTGTTTGTTCCCTCTGTGTTTAGCCCCTTGTGGGTAATAAAGAAATAAGTATTTCGTCTGTCTTTATGTTCTGAGTTCAAATTCCGCCGAGGTCGACTCTGCCTTTCATCCTTTCGGGGTCGATAAATTAAGTACCAGTTGCATACTGGAGTCGATTTAATCGGCTGGCCTCCTCCCCCAAAATTTCGGGCCTTGTGCCTACAGTAGAAAAGAATATTCCATATGCTATCGTTTTAAAAACAATTTACTACACGCACACACACACACACACACACACACACACATACACACACACACAATGACCGTCCAGTCGTGGCCGAGGAAGATCACTGAACATTAAGAACATTATGTACGGAAACAAATTTATACTTTACACTTGTGAATACACTGGTGATATATACTTGCATACATTTATGTTTGTACACACATACATACATACAATATATGAGCATGTCTAGACATGCATCTATATACATGACAATACATACATAAAACAAAACATACAAATATGCACATATACATACATACTTACCCTGTTGATGTTGAAATTCCAATGAAGGAGTCTGGGATCTAGGTTAGAAACTGGCTATTTCTTTATTGGCAAGAAATCTTGAAATAAAACTGAATAGTGACACACACGCACACGCACACATTTATATAGGTACGTATGTATGTATATATATATGTAGAATTGTAAAATCTTTTTTCTTTTTGCTGGTGGAAATGGAAGGATGCCAAATGAAGTTTGGCACCGTTACCCGTTCCAAGAGACCAAAATACAAATATTGACACCAAAACATAAGTAACGTGAAATGAGTTTTTTATTCATTGAAATAAATACATTTTTAATGGAACAAAACTTTGAATGAATTACAGCGATTCGCGTATAGCCAAAATATAAAACGAAAGGAAATTTTTTATTGAACAGATTTCACAGAAGAATTAAACTATTTCAAGTTATGTTGAAATGAAGAACACATCATAACAAAAAATGAATATATTTATATTGAATGCATAAAGTTACGGAACAGAGAAAACACAAGCTTGTGATAAAAAAACAACAAACAAACGATAATATGTGTGTGTAGTGTGTGTGTGTGTGTGTGTGTGTGTGTTTAATGCATATTAAACATACATGAATGAGAAAATACTAAAATATGCTGATGTCGAAAAGCAAACGACGAAATATCGTCAGAATGCACTAGTCTGTCTGCTTGCATTTAGTGCGCAGCAACAGCAGAATCAAAGCAAGCAGACGATATACATAAATTTCAGACGATACGAAAACTGCTAAAATATGCATAACCAGATTTCATCAGCAAAACAACGGACAGTTTAATAATACAAGAGTTTCAGTAAAGCAGTTTGAGAGAGAGAGAGAGAGAGAGAGAGAGAGAGAGGAGAGAGAGAGAGAGAAAATAGTAATTGAAATATTTTTTTGTTTTGTTTAGATAGACCTGACGAAATCAAAAGACAGAAGTATTTGTGGTCTGTTTACACGTGGTGAATTTGTTACGTGATAGCTTCACGATAATTGTTGTTTGATGTGAAGACAAGTTGTTTTATGTGAAGAGAAACAGTTGATGTTTTGAAGTGCTGAGTTCAGACGAGTTGATCAATTGAAAAAACGATGGTTGTCTGAACTCTTTGATGCCTGGCTCTTGTGACGAAAACGTAAATAATGGTTAATAACTCGTAAACGACAAAGACTGTTGAACTTGGTGTAAGCTCAGAAGTGAACGGATAAGCGTGTCTGCTAGGGTATCTAGAAGAAATATCCTACCAACAAGTAGCCCTTTTTAGGAAAATCATTTAAGTGGAAGTCAATATAGCATACTTTAGATTGAGAGTATGGTCTTTTTATCGGTTTGAAAAGGGCTAAATTCATTTTGTGTGACTTCGGGTACAAAAACAAGCAGATCAAAAACAGTGAACATTGATTGGTAGTAATTTCTTGTTGGAGACGTGGTTTGTTACAAGGATCTTTTTGCCAACAGCATAATTCATGTAGAAATGATGTGAATATAAAAAATGTAGTATTCGATTCTTAAGAAGGCTTTTAATATTACATTGAATACGGATATTAAAATACTGGACTTCCAAGATGTCATTTTGAACCTTGATCACTCTCATCCCTAACTATTAGAAAGAGAAACTAACTGAAAGTATTCAAAGAAATCAATGAAATCACTCAAGCAGAAACAGCAATCCTAATACTAAAAGCAAAAAGGCATTTGGTACAACCCTCCTTTTAACTTACAAGTTATTACCTCCATGCCATGTATTTCTTATATATATATACACACACACACACACACACATATAT
>NW_021831403.1:0-2988 GCF_006345805.1 Octopus sinensis | reverse complement strand
ACACACACATACATCTACCAAATCCACTTACAAGGCTTTATTCGGCCCGAGGCTATAGTTGAAGACACTTACCCAAGGTATCACGCAGAGGGACAGAACCCGGAACCATGTGGTTGGTAAGCAAGATTTTTACCACACAAAAATTGTAAAGATAATTTATGGATATTCTGCACTGAAATGGCGTCGCTTATGCTGCATAAATTTCGAACTGTGCCATAGAATTAACCCTGCAAAAAGATATTTATATGGCATATTTAATATGCGTGCATCGTCCAAAAGCCAAAGGCGTTGTAGGAAGTGAGAGATCAGAGATACTTCGGGACTTTAAGATACAGTGTGATCATATAATCGAACAGTGGAAACATGATATTGCGCTGAGAGGCAAAGAAGGAAATCGTACCTGATCATTGACGTTGGGACTGTTGTAAGAGCAGAACCACCGAAAGAAAAGTTGTAAAACTTACGAAACGAAATACTGAAGTGAGAAATCAAGAACTGTAGTCAATGTTTCCGGTTCATCGATTCAGTCATCATCGTCACTATTTTCATCACCATCATCATCATCGTCATCATCGTCATCATCATCATCGTCATCATCATCATCATCATCATCGTCACCATCGTCATCGTAATCATCATCATCATCATCATCGTCATCATCGTCATCATCATCATCGTCATCATCATCATCATCATCATCATCACCATCATCATCATCATCACCTTCGTCATCATCGTCATCATCGTCATCATCATCATCATCATCATCATCATCGTCACCATCGTCATCGTCATCATCATCGTCATCATCATCATCTTCATCGTCATCATCATCATCATCATCATCATCATCATCGTCGTCGTCATTACGATCATCGTTCCTTCTATCAATATTATCCCCGTTATAATCATAATTGCTTTAATCATCATTACCATCGCCGCCATCGTCGTCGTTTTATGACGAGCGCAAACCTCATCAACATAACCACCACCACCACCACCAATATCACCACGACACCCACCCCCACCGCAGCAGCATCAGCCCCAACACTAAAACCACCAATACCATCATCATCATCATCATCAGCAGCAGCAGCAGTAGCAGCGGCACCATCCCCGTCAATCCTAAGACAAATTCTTTTCAAGGTAACATTTTTTTTGATTGATTGCTAACAATAGTTGAGTAAAATTATAATTGGTGATTATTATTATTTTCATTATTATTATTATTATTGTTATTATCATTATTATTTTATTCGATTGCACAGTTCGATTGCACAGCTGTTTGATTGAATCATCGAAAGATAAATCTAAGTTGACATTCTCCTTCGATATGTCAGCTGAAATGAAAAAAATATATTAACGACATTAGCTGAACGGGATGGGTGACGAGAGAGAGAGAGAGAGAGGGGAAGGGAGGGAGAGAGAGGGAGAGAGGGAGAGACTTAAAGAATGACAGACAGAAGGAGAAAGAGATAGAGAGGGAAAGAAGGAAGGAAAGAGGGAGGAGAAGGGAGCGAGAGGTAGACGCGAAGAGTAATGTTAAAGGAATGATCTAAACGGTAAACGGAGAGAGAGAGAGAGAGAAGGAGAAGAAGGAGAGATAGAGAGAGAAGGAAAGACAGCGCGGAAGCGAAAGAGAGAGGGAGAAATAAGTTAGTAAATAAATAAGCGGATAGAGAGTAAGGGTAGAGCTGGCGAGAGAGAGAGAGAGAGAGAGAGTGAGAGAAATAGAAAGCAAGGAGAGAGGGAGAGGGAGTAAAAGAGACAGGAGTAGATAAAGTGACATGGAAAAGGTGAGAGATAGAGTGAGAGGGAAAGAGAATTAGGTAAAAATGTAAGCGGATATAGGGAAGAAAGAGAGCTTCGTGTTTGTGTGTGTGTGTGTGTGTGTGTGTGTGTGTGTGTGTGTGTGTGTAATTTGTGAGAAAGCAAGAGAAGGGGGAAGAGTAAGAGATAGGTAATGGAATGGAGACAGCAATAATAAAGGTAAATGAAAAATGAGAACACCTATGAAGGAAAATTAGATATGAATTGTAAAAATATGAATAAATGTCAGTGAACAATACAATGTTTGTGTGCAGGTGTGTGTACAGGTGTGTGTGTGTGTATGGTTGCTGTTATGTTAAACTGCGTATGTCCATATTTAGCCACATGCGCTTCTCTTCAATACTGTAATCCCTCGACTATCGTGGTTGTTACTTTCGAAAACCTTCCTTGATAGGTGAAAATCCGCATCACCATTTACTCTCTTTTACTCTTTTACTTGTTTCAGTCATTTGACTGCGGCCATGCTGGAGCACCGCCTTTAATCGAGCAACTCGATCCCCGGGACTTATTCTTTTTTGTAAGCCCAGTACTTATTCTATCGGTCTCTTTTGCCGAACCGCTAAGTGACGGGGACATAAACACACCAGCATCGGTTGTCAAGCAATGCTAGTGGGAAAAACACAGATACGCAAACATACACGCACAGATACATATATACGACAGGCTTCTTTCAGTTTCCGTCTACCAAATCCACTCACAATGCTTTGGTCGGCCCGAGGCTATAGTAGAAGACACTTGCCCAAGGTGCCACGCAGTCGGACTGAACCCGGAACCATGTGGTTGGTAATCAAGCTACTTACCACACAGCCACTCCTGCGCCTATAAAAGAATAAAAATAAATATATTAATGTCGCAGAGATTTACTTAAAAAATAAATTATTCCAAGAATCTCCGGAAATACGAAATATTTCTCCTATTCTTATATAGAAATTTGACAGATCTTTAGGATATCAATTAATAATGTCAAGCATTTTGGTTGTCACTTATAGTGTTCCATAATTATCGTAATTTACTTTTTAGTAATCTAATTTATTTTTTATAAATTTTTACAATATCTTATTTATATCTTAGGTTTTGCCTTTGAGATAAAACTGTTTGACAAAATTCTGATATTCTTTTACTCGTTTTCTCTTTTACTTGTTTCAGTCATTTGACTGC
>NW_021831401.1:0-2983 GCF_006345805.1 Octopus sinensis | reverse complement strand
ATAATAATAATGCTGCTGATGATAATAATAATAATAATAATAATAATTATAATAACAATAATAATAATTATAATGATAATGATAATAACAACAATGATGATGATGAGGAGGAGGATGGCGATGATGATGATGATTATGTTTTGTTTGGTACAGGATTAATAAGTACATTAATGTATTAATATTAACGTTAATTCTAATGATGAGTACGAGTAATTAAACTTCTTCAATGTTCAAAAAGACGTTTATGGAAATAATTGCCATTAATATAAAAAACAAATTGTCGAATTTCACATTAGTAATACATTATATACAATATATAATGACTATAATTGTATTGTTTTATTTTTATATATATATATATATACATACACACAACATACACAAACACATATACATAAACACACACACACCACGTATATATGTATATATATATAAATATGTTATATATATATGTATATGTATGTATGTGTGTATATATATATATATATATATACAATGTCATGGCAAACTTTCTCATGCAGAAATATTACGTGTATAAAAATTATATATATATATATACAAGTTTGTTTACATATATATATACATGTGTGTATGGTATATGTATATGCACATTATATATATATATATATATATATATATTATATATATATGTATGTATGTATATATATATATCTATATATATATATATATGTAGTGTATGGATTGATATATATATATATATATAGAGCATATATTACATATATATACATATTTATATATATCGATAGATAGACAGATATGTACATACACATGTACATATGTATTTATAATTGTATTAAATAAATTATTCTTGTCAGTAATCCATGATTACCGACCATAAAAGCGAAACTTCCGAGGTTCTCAGTAGTTCTTAGAAATTAATTATACCTTATGTATAAGTAAAATTATAAAATACTCCGAAAACTTTAATTGTACAAGATTGTGGCTGTGTATATATAAATGCATAAATACATACACACACACATGTACATGTGTTTATACTTATATACATATATATGTTCATATATATATGTATTCATATAGGCGCAGGAGTGGCTGTGTGGTAAGTAGCTTGCTTACCCACCACATGTTTCCGGGTTCAGTCCCACGGGAAAGTGTCTTCTACTATAGCCTCGGGCCGACCAAAGCCTTGTGAGTGGATTTGGTAGACGGAAACCGAAAAGAAGCCCGTCGTATATTTGTATATATATAGATAGTGGCGTGTATGTTTTTGTGGTGTCTGTGTTTGTCTCCCAAGCATTGCTTGACAACCCAATGCTGGTGTGTTATGTCCCGTCACACTCACTAGCAGTTCAGCAAAAAGAGACCGATAGAATAAGTACTGGGCTACAAAGAATAAGTCCGGCGTCGAGTTGCTCGATTAAAGGCGGTGTCCAGCATGGTCGCAGTCAAATGACTGAAACAAGTAAAAGAGTAAAGAGTAAAGAGTATATATTAATACACACACACATATACACTTGTGTATATTGGTAGATAGATACAGATGTATGAATGTCAAGTAAGGAATCTGCACTTTCAGTCCTAATATGCTCTCTTATGCTTCAATATCTTTGCAAATCAAGCAATCAATTACTATATATATATATATTTATATATATATATATATACATATATATATATATAGATATATATACATAAATATACATGTATATATTCACATATATACTTACGTTCATATATATATATATATATGTATATATATAGATTAGATATATAGATAGATAGATAGATAGATAGATACATACATACATACATACATACATACATACATACATACATACATACTTACATACATACATCATACATACTACATACATACATACATACATACATACATACATATCTAATGTCTATATTTATGATAATCATAACATTCTCTTGAAGCGTCATAAAATACACAATTATGAAATGATCGGTTTATATTGAAACTATTCGCCATCCCTTGAAATATATATTACAACTCCACAAATTTATGACTAAGGGCTATTATCGAAATCTTTCCCCACCACTCACGGCCCTAATTGACTCAAAACATGACAAAATATTTAGCTATAATAAACTATCTTAAAAACATTTAAACAATCAGTTCGTTTTACTACATTCAGTTGCCCATACTAGAACGGTTGAGCGAAGGCGCTTGACTTTAGAGTGATCCCTGCAATCTAGGATCTGTAGTGTACCTAGATTGGTCCTGTATGGAAGCTCCTTTGAATAGGGAGGATTTATGTCATTCTCTTACAAATTGTAACCGTCTTTGTAAGTGCCCCCATTACTCATCGAATTCGCAGCGCCCAATTAAAGAAATCATCATCACCTTTATCATCATCATCGTCGTCGTCGTCGTGGTTGTCGTTGTCATCATTGTCATCACAGTCGGTATTATTATTATTATTATTGTTATTATTATTATTATTATTATTATTATTATTATTATTATTATTATTATTATTGTTGTAAAAAAAGTCCCACATTGATCATATTACCAGAACCATGTCTTGAAATTTTGTGACAATAAATCTTCATACCTCCCAAGGATTATGCCAAGTGTTCCTTGTTGAAGGGACCAAGTTAGATTTCTCAAATTCTTCCAAGCTGTTTCTCAAATCCAAAATATCTTAAGTTTCTTCAACATCTGCTCTGTGTCACTGTCATCATATCAGAGATCAGAGATGTTCGTCCTGAGGATGAACAAATTTTTTGTGCTCTTTAATGATTTCTTTAATGGTTTTCCTCTGAAGAAAAGATATGTACCCATAGTCTTCACAGCCTCCATTGGTACGAGGCTGGTTAAAGCTTTTTCAAACGATTTCCATTTATCGGTTGCAGGCTAAAAGATATGAGCCAAGCGAGAAAGGGCTAGTGTTTGTGGAAGATTTAGCCCTAGTGGTTCATTCAAGATCTGGTGGTGAATTGGTCAAAATTACTCACCTTCAGTTCGACCTTA
>NW_021831400.1:0-2983 GCF_006345805.1 Octopus sinensis | reverse complement strand
AACAAGCTGAACCTCTAATGGACTCAGTCGACTGAATAGAAAGTTTATACAAGTCGCAATTCAAGAGAATTAGAGATTAAAGAATTGGAAGAAACCGTTTGGGACTTTCTTTACTTGAAAGCACTTGACAGAAACTTCGCTTCCAGATCAAAATGAAACAACGAAGCTATTGTTGAAGAACGCATGCATGAATATATGATTATATATATATATATATATATATATATATATATGTATAATAATGTATATATATTATATATATATATATATATATATAATATATATATATATATAAAAAAAAACAAGTCAAAAATAGAAAATGCTAAAATAATTTTATAGTGAACATTTCAGTACCGGTTTCGGTCATTTTGAGACCTTTTCAACTGTAACGATTAAATAATTAAATTAGAAAAAAATTAGAAGAAAAGTTTTTTTAAAGGATATTTCTATAGTAGTGTTCAGATATTAAGTGGCATTCTGCCTTTCTCTGACTCCCTTGTTTGCACTTGTGTGTTCGAGGTCGTTGTGAGTTCTTGGTAGGGTAGTAGAGGAAGAGGGCTGGTGGAGGAAAGGGGGGTGGGAGAATCTGGGAGTGCCTGATGGTCGTATTTTGAATGGTCAGTGGGCGGCTGGCAGTCTCATTCAATTCAGGAAATATTTATATCGACAGGCTTGTTTATAGAATTAGCGTAGGTGTTATACTAAAAAACATTAGTGACAAAGTTAAGGGGGTAGGGGGTGGAGAAGTAGAAGAAGAAGAAGAAGAAGAAGAAGAAGAAGGAGAAGGAGAAGGAGAAGGAGAAGATGACGATGATGGTGATGGTGGTGATGATTATGACGACGATGATGATGATAATGATGATGATGAAGAAGAGAGAAGAAGAAGGAGGAGAAGGAGAGATGGCGGTGATGATGGTGGTGATGATGATGACGACGACGATGATGATAATGATGATGATGAAGAAGAAGAGGAAGAAGAAGAAGAAGAAGAAAAAAAACAGAGAAGGGAGAATATGAATGGTGTTGTAATATAGCTATGAAGGGGCTGATTAGTAATGGATTCTATGGAGTGTAATATTGTGTGTGTATATATATTTTCTTTTATTCTAAAGTTGAGGTATATTAATTGTTTGTCGTAGACCCGGTTAAGAAGTGGCTTGTATTTGTAATAAAGAGATTTTCTTTACTTATTCGTTGTCTCGAGGTTGTATCGTCCCTAATTGGTAGAGGGGAAAATTCTGAAGTTTGGTGTTTTTTTGTTGGCGCAAGTATCTATGTGTTGGCTAAAAGCTATTTTTCTGTTTGGGGGGAATTTTTATCTGGGATCTGTGCAGGCCATTCGTTTACGCAAACAATTTTTGTTTGGCCTATGTACTGCTCTTGACACCCGGAGCAGGTTAGTGAGTATATTAGGTTCTCACAACGACCTCGAACACACAAGTGCAAACAAGGGAGTCAGAGAAAGGCAGAATGCCACTTATATCTGAACACTACTATAGAAATATTCCTTTAAAAAAACTTTTCTTCTAATTTTTCTAAATTTAATTATTTAATCGTTACAGTGGAAAATGTCTCAAAATGACCGAAAACCGGTACTGAAATGTTCACTATAAAATTATTTTAGCATTTTCTATTTTTGACTTGTTTTTTCATATATATCAACTCGTGTGTTCCGTTCACCCTTATACACACATATATATAATATATATATATATATATATATATATTATATATATATATATATATATAGATAATATACTATAATATATATTATATATATATTAAATTAATTATATTTCACCTTTATCTGTATTGTATATATATATATAATAGGTTGAAATTTAGAGAAAAACAAAAGACGAAGACAGATACCCATATCTCCTATTGTTATATTTCGTGATGGTGATTTGTTTGCCAAAGAAACACGTGTATTATTACATCTCTCTCCCTCTCTTCCTCTCTCTCTTCCCCCCTCTCTCTCTCTCTCTCTGTATATATATAATATATATATATATATATATATATATATATATATGTATGTATGTATGTATGTATGTATGTATATGAATAGAAAACATGAACGTGTGAGAAGGGACGTGAAAGATGCCTACTGTGGTTTTGACAAGGAGTTTACTTCCCAAACTACATGGTTCCGGGTTCAGTCCTCTGCGTGGCACCTTGGGAAAGTGTCACCTACTACAGCCCGCGCTGTCCAAAGTTGTGAGTAGATTTGGTACATGAGAATGAGGAAGCTCGTCGTATTTATATATATATTATATATATAATATATATATATATATATATGTATATGTATATATATATATATATATATATATATATATATAGATATATATATATAGTATATAGTTATATAATCCTATATATATATATATATATATATATATATATATATATATATATATATATGTATATATATATTGTGTGTGTGTATGCGTTTATAATGTGTATATCCATATAGGTCTGTGCGTATTTATGTATCTGCTCTTTCTCTTCTCGTTGATTTCCGTTTTCCGTCTTACTAGCATCTTACCCGTTTGTTCAGTTCTTTTCTAGAATCGTTTATATCTGCCCTAACTTCAATATCTCTCCTCTACACCTAAGATATTAACCTGAATATAGATTTTTGATTGTAGTTTGCAACCCGCACGTTTAAATCTTCTCCATTTCTTATCCCAATATTCTCCGTTTCCTCTCTCTCTATGTATATAGACCTTTATAATTTCAATTTTCCTTACTCCAGAACATAATTTTCAATTCATATCTATCGATACTTTTCTAAGTCGATAACCCAGAATATGATTTGGTTCATCTCTTTTAATTCAGTATCTTCCAGCTCTTTCATTCTCTCTTCTTCTTCTTCCTTCCCATTTCTCCTTCCTATAATCCATCTATCATCGTTTATCGTTGATCCGTGCATCATTGATCCGAGATAACACGGCACGCTCAATTTTAAATTATGTTT
>NW_021831399.1:0-3013 GCF_006345805.1 Octopus sinensis | reverse complement strand
GTCAACTCGTAGATTGTCTGTAGAGCAATGTTTCTTAACTATTTTTTGCATATGGGGACCCATTTCATTCGTATTTTACTCGGGTGGACCCAAATAGCCATTCTATATTTCATAAAATCCTATTATATTTTTATAATCAAATATTTTTAGGAATACTTTTATTTTTTTATCTGTTTCAGTCATTTAGCTGCGGCCATGCTGGAGCACCGCCTTTTAGTCAAGCAAACCGACCCAAGGACTTATTCTTTGTAAGACTAGTACTAATTCTATCGGTCTCTTTTGCCGATCCAATAAGTTACGGGGACGTAAACACACCAGCATCGGTTGTCAAGCGATGGTGGAGGTGACAAGCACAGACACACTCCACACATCTACTCAGTTTGATTCGTCTCTAACAGTCGAAAAACACCTGTTGTTATTTTCTTGTTTGTATTTCTAATTGAGTAACATTTTCTCCCTTTTTCTCGTTTTTTCTTGTTCTTGTTTTTTTTTTGTCCTTGTTGCGGTACACATTCACTTGCTTTCTCCCAAAATATTTAATGCCTTTAGCTTAGATTTTTGGAGCCAGCCAGATTTGAACAGTCTCAAGTGTAACCGGCCGAAACTGTAAGGATAATCTGGTAACTTGTCTGGGGAGAAAAGGCCACCAATGGCTCGTCCCTGTTTTGTCCTGTCCGTCTTCGTATCGTCCACCTGTCCGGAGGATGTTATATTTTCGTCTGTTGCGTTCTTGTTCCATTTTTGGATTTATATATATACATATACATACATTACATACATACATACATACATACATACATACATACATACATACATATATATATATATATATGTATATATATATGTGTGTATGTATGCATATATATATATATATATATATATATATATATGTATGTATGTATATATATATATATATATATATATATATATATATATATATATTATATATCTATATACGACGGGATTTTTTCAGTTTTTGTGTACCAAATCCACTCATAAGGCTTTAGTTGACCCGAGGCTATAGTAGAAGACACTCGCCCAAGGTGCCATGCAGTGGGACTAAACCCGAAATCACGTGGTTGCGAAACAAGCTTCTCTTGCGCCTTTAAGCCACGCCTGCGCCTATAGCCACGCCCAAGTGTAACCAATTTAGTGCAGAGAGATTTTAACAACAAAATCCTTTATAGACTTCCTTGGGTCATATTGAACCCGGTTGTGGACCCCTGCTGTAGAATAAAGGAACAATAAAATATTGGAAGGATCAGCTTAGTCACATTCTCGGATTAGTCAGTCAAGATATTTGTTATCTGTAGACCAGAGATAGTTTAACAGGATCTAAGGGACAACTACTCCCCGAAGGGTTCCCCAGTTTCCATCTGCCGAATTTTCGGTAAAGGGTAAGTCTCCTGCCCCCTCGGTTATGCATAACCATGGGA
Organism: Octopus sinensis; assembly: GCF_006345805.1. Classification (NCBI taxonomy): domain Eukaryota; kingdom Metazoa; phylum Mollusca; class Cephalopoda; order Octopoda; family Octopodidae; genus Octopus; species Octopus sinensis. The sequence continues at coordinate 1,577 of NW_021831399.1, read as the reverse complement.
TTGCACCTTCAAAGTTCCCCTCCAATGTACAAGTCCGGAGAAGGTTGTTTATGAAGACCAGCAGTCGTCCATGGACACCACCCTTCCCTCTCTACACCACCGATGTTATCCAAAGGAACGGCAAAGTCCAATACAGCTTGGTACCAGTGACATTGCAACTCTTTCTACAGCAATGACATGGAGCAATGTGAAAAAAAAAAATGTCTTGTTCAAGAGAACAACACAGTCCGGTCCGGTCATCGAACTCACTACCTCATGGTTGGGAGCCCGACGTTCTTACCAGTGACCAATGCGCCTTTTCAGTTGGGCGATGCTTATCCATGATACTGTACTGAAGGAATGATCCGAGAATCAGTTGATTGTGAAGTACACGTCTTCATTACACGGCAATTCTACGTAGAAATACCGAGCATGATAAATAATTCTCATTGCTTCTAGACTTGAGTATAAGACAGCGCTGGGAGGTATATTTAATATCCAATTACATTTCATAAAGTTCTAGCCATTTGATAAAGGTCCTCCACCACAACCCCCCACCCCCACCACAGCTACCATCATAACCATCACCATATCCATTGTCACTACGAAAACAGCAACTGTGGACTAAGCAAGTGCACATGGTAAACACCAAAAAACTGAGGCACCGGATTAGTTGATGGCTGAAATATAATGGGGAAGTAGAGTTGCATTAAAAAAATGCTGCACATACGATTAAAAAAAACAAAAAAAACAAATGAAATAGAAAAAGGAGCATATTAAGATCATTCTTGGATTTAAATGGATCTATAGTTGGATAAAGTGTTAAAATAAGTCCTGATCTAACGTGTGTAGAGTGTGAACGGCCATCTTGATGAACAATAAGTAGCACGCATACGTTCGCAAACAAACGAACATTTGCGCGCACACGTTCATAATATTCGCTTATAGATACATACAAACATACATACATACATACATACATACATACATACATACATACATACATACATACGTAGATATATACATACGTAGATACATACATACGTAGATACATACATACGTAGATACATACATGCTTAAGTACGCACAGACACAGACATATTTACGTATATATATATATATATATAATTTAATACACACACACTCACACGCACACACACACACACACTCATATATAGAAATATACATGTATGAATCTATCTATCTATCTATCTATCTATCTATCTATCTATCTATCATCTATCTATCTATCTATCTATCTATCTATCTATCTAACTACCTATCTCTATCTATCTCAAATATAGCCTCGCACCGACCAAAGCCTTGCGAGTGGATTTCGTAGATGGAAACTGAAAGAAGCTCTTCGTATATATATATATATAATATATATATATATATATGTGTGTGTGTATGTGTGTGTGTGTGTTTGTCTCCCCAGCATCGCTTGACAACCGATGTTGGTGTGTTTACGCCCCGGTTCGGCAAAAGGGACCGAGAGAATAAGTACTAGGCTTACAAAGAATAAGTCCTGGGGTCAATTATGCGACTAAAGGCGGTGGTCCGCATCAAAAGGATTGAAACAAACTAAAGAATAAAAG
>NW_021831398.1:0-2961 GCF_006345805.1 Octopus sinensis | reverse complement strand
TTGCGGCCATGCTGTGGTACAGTCTTGAAAGGTTTTAGTTGAACAAATCGACCCCAGGACTTATTTTTTAAACCTAGTACTTGTTCTCTTTTTGTTGAGTCAGTAAGTTACTAGATGTAAACAAACCAGCACCGGTTGTCAAGCAGTAGTGGTGGTGAATGGACACACACACACACAAACACACACACACACAAACACACACACGCGCGCACACACACACACACACAAACACACACAAACACACACACACACACACACAAACACACACACAAACACACACACACACACAAAACACACACAAACACACACACAAACACACACACACACACACACGCACACACAACGGGTTTGTTTCACTTTCCGTCTACCAAATTCTACTTACATGGGTTTGGTCTGCCCGTGGCCTATAGTTGAAGACACTAGACCCGAGCAGTTGGATTGAACCCGAAACCATGTGATTAAGAAACAATCCTCTTACCACACAGCCATATCAAAACATACATTTTTTCCCCTTGCTTGGTCTGGTGGAAGATGTAGTGCTTATAGTTCTCGGAAATCCTTCGTGACCGTTGAAATTGATGTCATAAAAATATTTCCGCTGAAACTTTGTAAGTGAACAACTGCGGGAAGGAGTTCCAGATGACTGACGTTCTGAGAAAGAGAAACTGTGGACAGAAGGATTAGTGAGGGCCTAAACGGGACCTGGACAGTGCCTTGATAAGACCTGTTCGGTGCCAAGACTATGCCTGGACGGTACCTGAACGGCGAGCTGGCAGAAACGTTAGAACGCCGGGCAAAATGCTTAGCGGTATTTCGTCTGCCGTTACGTTCTGAGTTCAAATTCCGCCGAGGTCAACTTTACCTTTCATCCTTTCGGGGTCGATAAATTCAGTACCAGTTACGCACTGGGGTCGATGTAATCGACTTAATATCTATGTCTGTCCTTGTTTGTTCCCTCTATGTTTAGCCCCTTGTGGGTAATAAAGAAATAGGTACCTGAACGGTACCAGGACGGGCCCTGTACGGTGCCTGGACGGGGCCTCGACGTGGCCTGGACGGGACCTGGATTGGACCTGGACGGTGCCTGGGCATGGACACAACATGGGAAATGAGAAGAGGAAAGACATGCATACTGAAGAACTCACGTGGGGTCCATATTGGAGTATTGCTCTCATATCTGAGTTTGTTTTACAACTCTATGTACAGTTTTACAGGCATACATGGGCACGGTTGCGTGGCTAAGGAGGTCTCTTGGCAACCACATACTTTTAGGTTCAGTCCCTCTACTCGGCATTTTGGGAGCTTTAACTATAGCACCGGGCCGTCTAATGCATTGGGAGTGAATTTGGTGGACGGAAGCGGTCATATATAATATATATATATATTATATATATATATATGCGTGTGTGTGTGTGTGTGTGTGTGTGTGTATATATATATATATATAGAATAAAACTTATATATAAAGAACGTGAAATTCACGAATTGACAAACACGGAAAAACGGACAGTAATTCAGAGCCTTCATTCTTCAGTCAGAAACCGATTCATCATGGCAAATTTCGGCTGTTTAATTCTGAGATTTGCTCCGAAAAGGCCAGCCCCAAGGAAAAGCTAAGCTATGGGCATTAGACACATGTGTTGTACAGGCGGCTGTCAGCAGTGGAATGGCTTAGCAGCAGCAGGTTGCAAGAAGGTGAGAGAGAAAGAGAGAGAGGGGATTGAGGATGGCCGAGAAATGACCAAGAGAGAGAGAGAAAGAAAGAATTAAAGAGGGTGAGAGGAAGGGGCGCCAAAATAACTTGGTAAAGAAGCGCCAAAATACCTTGAGAAAGAAGCAATGGCGGATGATAAAGGGGAGGTTTTAAAGTTGAAGACATCGTGCAATAGTGGAGATATGACAAACATAAATGGATTGGTGCACGTACGCTGCGATAATATAGAATAAAACTTATATATAAAGAACGTGAAATTCACGAATTGACAAACACGGAAAAACGGACAGTAATTCAGAGTCTTCATTCTTCAGTCAGAAACCGATTCATCATGGCAAATTTCGGCTGTTTAATTCTGAGATTTGCTCCGAAAAGGCCAGCCCCAAGGAAAAGCTAAGCTATGGGCATTAGATTTGCTTGGTAGAAGGAAAGAATGTGACAACCGAGACGAATAGAAAAACAAGAGACGAAGATAAAATTGGAAACAGTAACGAATAAAAACAGGAATGATATATATATATATAGGTAAGCAGACTTAGCGGTTATAGTAACCGACTAAGGGATAGAATATCCGTATTGACGATCGGTATCAGTTACCCGTGTTACCTCTGGGCATGGGTATGCAGGTACACCATGCTCGTAGAGTACAGGTAACAATAGAATAAACAAAAGTGTATCAGAAATCAAATTTAAATAATAAGAATACACACACACGCACGCACACACACACACACACACACGCACCCACATATGTACATGCTTATGTGTGTGTGTCTTCGTATCTGTGTTTGTCTTCTCACCATCGCTGATGTTTCGGACAAAGTCCTTCTTCGGATAGGAGTGAAGACCGGGAGAGAATAGGGAAGAAAAAAAAACACAGAAAAAAGTAGCAATCAAAATGAAAACGAATATGTTTTCTTCTAACTTGTCCACATAATGGACTATTCCATCCATCCGTCCGTCCATCCATCCATCCATCCATCCATCCATCCATCCACATACATACATACATACATACATACATACATACATACATACATACATACATACAAAAATACTCTGTCGTTGATGTTGAAATTTCAATGAAGGGACCTTGGATCTGGGTTAGAAACCGGTTCTTTCTCTATTGGCAAGAAATCTTGAAATAAAACTGAACAATGACATACATATAGCTAAATAACGAAATGCATGCACGCACGCACGCACACACACACACACACACACACACACACGTATAAATAGACAAA
>NW_021831397.1:0-2986 GCF_006345805.1 Octopus sinensis | reverse complement strand
CACAACACACATATATTCGTTCTTTCTCCATTTTCCTCTCGTCTCTCTGCAACGAGAGTAGTCTCGAAATGTCAAAGAGTTTTCAATTCTTCCGGCTCATCAAACTAATACAACCGCCTGTTCCCTCACCTGTCTTTGTCTTTTCTTTTCTGTAAATTTGAACTCTATGTATATGCATGAGTTTGCATATATATATATATATATATAATAGAAATATTAAAATTACTAAGTCTCTATAAAAGAGATTACGACAGCGTTTACTGGAAATTATTCTTATATTATAAGAATGCCATATTAATATGGCGATAACAATTAATGATATATATATATTATATATATATATATATGCTATGCGTGAATTTGCAATATATATATATATATATATATATATATATATCAGATATAATTATAAATTTTGCAGTTGGCCACATATAAGTATTCACAATCCTTTTAAAGAGATCAACCAGAAATGTTTCTAAATACATGAAAAAGAATTATCAGCATCTCATTCAAACGATCTTTGCTAATTCTGTTTTTGTTTTCCAAGATAAAACCTATTATGGTTGACAATATGATTGAGATAAAAACACCCTACAGGTAATGTTCCACATACTAACTACAAAAGCGGCAAGGTCACACATATGTGTTATAGAAAGTTTAACACAGATAAATTAAGATTTTCAAAGAAAGAAAAAAATTCCATTTATGAGTGTCCAAAATCTAAAAGAAAGAAGAGAAGAAACCTCATTAAGATCAGATGATTGAAGTTTACGTACACTTTAGACAATATAGATTTGAGGCGATTTACTCTTTAAAACCATAAAATGACCATCGGAATGCAATTCGTATATCTTGTATCTTTTTAGCATTTACTTCTTTCAGTCATTACAATGTAGCCATACTGGGGCACCGCTTTAAAGAATGGATCGATCTCTTTTATATATTACTCTTTTACTCTTTTACTCTTTTACTTGTTTCAGTCATTTGACTGCGGCCATGTGGAGCACCGCCTTTATCGAGCAAATCGACCCCGGGACTTATTCTTTGTAAGCCCATAGAGTCTATTCTATCGGTCTCTTTTGCCGAACCGCTAAGTAACGGGGACGTAAACACACCAGATCGGTTGTCAAGCAATGCTAGGGGGACAAACAACAGGCACACCAAACACACACACATACATATACATATATACATATATACGACAGGCTTCTTTCAGTTTCCGCCTACCAAATCCACTCACAAGGCTTTGGTCGGCCTGAGGCTATAGTAAGGACACTGCCCAAGATGCCACGCAGTGGGACTGAACCCGGACCATGCGGTTGGTAAACAACAGCTACTTACCACACAGCCACTCCTGCGCTATATATATATAGCATATATATTATATATATATATATGATTGCGTTTGTTGATTGTAAACAAGTGGGAACAACTTTTCAAGGTCTGTGGATGAAAAATGGTTTACTTATGTCATATTTGACAGGTGACAGACACGTATAACATTACCCTGAAGAAACCATTTAAATGACTCGGCAGAAAGTACCTATGTTTTAAGTGACGACGCTACAGAACTGAGGATGCCCTCATTTCCTTACGCTTCTGAAGGGCAACGGTGATATAACCGGAATGGTGGCACCAACTACCATAGCACGTATGTAAACATAGAACATACTATTGCTTAGAATATAAGTCCAAATCAAATCTTATCGTCTTTTGGATACATCACAATCTATTTTGGAATATGTCTGTATGTAGTTAAATTTTGAAACCAAGGAAACACACAACACAACTTAAAGGCAGAGTTGCAAAGCAAATCTCAGTAGCAGAACAGTTTTTGTGTATGCATGGGTGTGCGAAAATCTGTTTTCTCAATCTTGATTTAAACAATTTTTATCTCACATAAAATGTAGCGTTTATTAAACACCACTCATAGTATCTAATGGTTTTGATACTGATATTAAAATATCATTATTGGAATAATCAGTATAATCATATTTTTATTAAGTAATCATAATATTATTCTTGTTAAAACTGATAAAATATGTACCAAAATGTCATAGATTGAATACAGGGACTTGTGTGTTTTGGAACTATATTATATATATATTATATATAATATATATATATATATATATATATGGGAATACAAAAATATGGTATGGACATGACTGGAAAGTCTTAGATTATACGTTTGCTCTATCAGAGATGACACCGTAGCTAAAGAAAACACAACGGCAACGGTATTGACTAATCGATATCTCTGTTCAATATAGGTTTCTGTTTAAGATCTTAGAATGGTGAAGCAGAGAAGCTAACAACCAAGCAGCCGAGAGAAAAGACCTCCGTATCCTGTCACTGGTGCTAAGCAGTATCTATAAAGTAGACACCTTAGGGTGGAAACAACAGAAGTCATGTGAAAGTCATGGCAAGTTTAGTTGGAGTGCAGAGAGCACCGGGTGCAGTCCTCTGGCATGCTTGAGGTTTATTATAGAAATACTAATATTGTGGAGTTATGTGTACTTCTATAATCAGTATTGAAAAGTAAACATGAAAGCCTACGTATTGCAAATGGAACGGGAGATTGCAATGAGAGATTTACGCATTTCCTAAGAGTAATAATGATGCAAATCAAGTTGTTGCAACTCGGAATCGAAACAGGCTTTCTGAGTAACGAACGTAACTGTCCTGCTGGTTTCTCTTTTTGTTAACACATCAGTAATTAATTAATCAAACCAGCTGCCAAAACTCCATTATCGTTTTCCTAGTATACAAGGTCGACTTTGAATATAGTGTAAACATGTAGTGAAAACATTCTATCATTATCACTATCTTTTCAAATTTTGCTACATTTCACATGGAGGTTTTGCTCCTCCAAAGTTGTCTTGGTGTATAAGTCGACCTGCTTTTGAACCATAAATTTCGGTCTGAAAAATTCGAGTTGTGTGTCGAAAAATTCGGCATGTATGCCATTTTGTCAGACCATCTT
>NW_021831396.1:0-2989 GCF_006345805.1 Octopus sinensis | reverse complement strand
ATACCCGGCGTTGCCCGTGTTACATGCAATTGAAGAATTAGACTTTTCTGTTATATTTTCTATAATGAACTGGAATATATATGTTTCGAATTTGAACTCAGAACGTAGCGGCAGACGACATACCTATTTCTTTACTACTCACAAGGGGCTAAACACAGAGGGGACAAACAAGCACAGATAAAACGGATTAAGTCGATTACATCGACCCTAGTGCGTAACTGGTACTTAATTTATCGACCCCGACAGGATGGAGGGCAAATCGACCTCGGCGGAATTTGAACTCAGAACGTAAACGGCAGACGAAATATGGCTACGCGTTTGGCCCGGCGTGCTAACGTTTCTGCCAGCTCGCTTACTACTACTACTACTACTACTACTACTACTACTACTGCTACTACTACTACTGCTGCTACTACAACTACTACTACTACACTACTACTACTACTACTGCTACTACTACTACTACTGCTGCTACTACAACTACAACTACTACTACTACTACTACTACTACTACTACTACTACTACTACTACCACCACTACTACTACTACTACTACTACTACTACTACTACTACTACTACTACTACTACTACTACTACTACTACACAGTCAAGGGAAGTGCAATGTCATGCAACGATACAGTTACACATCCTGTTCGAAACCATTTCACTGCATTTACATCTTTAATGTCCTTACCGTCGTCTCGTCACCTTTGTCCCCGTTCCTCTGAAATTATACACCCTCATGTCATCATTTCTGTGAGATAAGAGAAACGGATGAGTGTATATAAGTGGAGAGGTACCACACAGCTGAAAGAAGAGAATTGCGACTTTCCATAGAAATAGGGATTCAAACCACAACGATCCCGAGGAAGGTAAACAGTGAAGAACATGAAAATTAAATATTTAAAATCTATGAGCAAACCAACTGAAGTTGCTAGAAATAACAGTCAAAACATTGCTTAAAACAGACAGTTATTAGTCAAAAAATTCAAGAACGAAAGTTTGCAAAACACTCTAGGATTTTACAAAATATAAGATAATGGTTCCTGGAAGAATTGAGTGTCGTATGCCCAAGGTGCCACGCTGTGCGACTGAATCCGGAACCATGCCGTTGGAAGCAAACGTCTTACCACAGAATACTTACGAGACATATAGTGGTTCATCCTAAATTTTGCGACCTTGAAATCTTTGGAATTAAACTTAAATAAAAAATCCAGAGAAAAGCGGGTAACGTTGCCTCAAAATTTCGACTGGTTTCGGTTTAATTCTAGTTTGGGTCTCGTTCCACCTACATGTATATATGGGATGGGGTTTCTTAGAAGATAGCTCTACTGCACAAGCTAAGAATTTTCTGATTATTCAATATTTTCATGAGGTGTACATTAAATAAATTATACGTAAAAGCGCATTTCAGGTGCAACTTTTAAGTGCAAAAAATAGTAGTTTTACGAGCAAATTTAGTGCAAGCAGTATAATTTTCATTAAAATTTAATAAAAATGACAAGCTTCTTTGAGAATACCATTATTGTTGTTATTAGATTGAACGCACAAAAGTGCCAATTTTTGCTAATTAAATAGTACATTTCACTTGTTTTCAAAATCAGATTTATTTCTTAGTTATTAGACCAAGAATCTTTTTCTAAGTTTATTTTCGTACCAATTGGTAAAAATTAATCTATACAAATAATTAATAATTTAAATCAGGAATACGACTGCTCAACACCATATTTAGGACTGAATTATACCAGGAAAAATTATTCAAATATATTAAATTTTTTATGAATTAATGAAATTGGAGGATCTTTTCGGTTTGAACGGCAGTTTTTTCTAGCGGTGTCATATGAAATTGATACCCATAATTATGACCCTGGTATCGATCTATTGCATTTCAATCTGTTTTAGGGTTAGAGTTAGTTAGGGTTAGGGGTGGGGGGAAGGGTATCTTTTTTTTCTTCACAAATGTAAATAAACCCAATCTGTTTCTTAAACGAGGGACATATTCATACGGCACAGAATGTTTTTTTCGGTCACGAATGACCATGGAATTGCGCCTAGTGAGTTACCTTCCGAGGCACAAGTCCGAACAAAGTTGTTTATGGAAGACCAGCAGTCATCCATGCACTAATGTCATCCAAGGGAAAGGCAAAGGGGCCGATACAGCTTGGCACCTGTGACGTCGCAACTACAGCTGAGTGAACTGGAGCAACGTGAAAATAAAGTGTCTTGCTCGAGAACACGACACGCAGCCCGGTCCAGGAATCGAACTCACTACCTCATGATTGGGATCTCGACTCTCTAACCACTGAGCTTAATATGTGTCTGAAAAAGTGTCTATTAACCATGGTTCTTCAAGACACCTATTCACTTCTAATCCTAATTTCATGCATGAGCGATTTCGGCCGCCGTTCAAAGAATCCAAACAAAATCGACCTTTGATTTAATGAAGAAATTCAATCGCAACATTACTTTCACTTCACCTGGACACCATCTATTTCTTTACTACCCACAAGGGGATAAACACAGAGAGGACAAACAAGGACAGACAAACGGATTAAGTCGATTATATTGACCCCAGTGCGTAACTGGTACTTATTTAATCGACTCCGAAAGGATGAAAGGTAAAGTCGACCTCGGCGGAATTTGAACTCAGAACGTAACGGCAGACGAAATACCACTAAGCATTTCACCCGGCGCGCTAACGATTCTGCCAGCTCGCCGCCTGGACACTATCATTACCCTAACCTAAGTTTCTTCGCAGAAAAATTTATTTATTTATTTTTTTTTTTATCCACAGAAAATGCCCAGGCATTTAAAATAATAACGATTTCTTTGAATTAACAGAAATAATTTCCCATTCAGTTTTACATTTCTACGAATTCTGCTAGTCTTTAATTCAATTAAATCACCTGCAAGCAACACACTGTGCCTCATCCTTGAGAGAAAAATACGTGTATAATTGATAGGCGCAACTGCAATATTTTTATAAAC
>NW_021831395.1:0-3007 GCF_006345805.1 Octopus sinensis | reverse complement strand
CATACATATATATACACGCAAAGACACATCAAAACGTGCTTAGATATATATTTTAAAATTCTAACCGAAGAACTCCAATCTTGCGCCGATTCGCAGTGAAATCCTGACAGATATTTTTGCAAACACACACACACACACGGAAGCAAAAATACACACGCATAAATAAATGAATAAAATACACATTTACTTACGTACATATTTATGTACGAATGTGTATATATGTAGTAGGAGAATTAGACACATATATGGGCCTTCGTAAGCAAGTGTTTATACGTCCATTGCCATATAACGACACACTTCCACACACACACACAAACAAACACACACACATACACACAGAAACATACACGCATGCGCAAACAGATATATATATATATATACACACACATGCAGAAACACACACACACACACTCACACACACACACACACACACACACACACATATATATATATATATATATATTATATACATGCAGAAACATACACACACACACTCTCAAGCAACATAACTATAGCCACTCACCATCCCACACTCACAGAATCAGGCCTACACTCACACACATACACATACACAATACAACACACCAACAGACACACCACACACAAACACACACACACACACGCACACAAGTAATACACTCGGTCACACATACACATACACATACACACTCACACACACGCACACAAAAGCCGCCAGTCTCTTTCGCAGTTGAACGCTTACAAGAAGAGATCAGGTCGGAAAAGTCAGCGTATGTGGAGAGTATTCTTGTAATCAATAAAACCATTAAGTTAATTCCATTCTCTTCTGGGAGATCTTTGCATTCTTATTCCCCCACCACCACCGCCACCGCCGCCGCCGCCGCCACCTTCTACGTAGCCATCACCACACTCTTCCATTCTCTTTGCAAAACCTAACAATCTCTCTAGATTTCGCTCTCTCCATGTTTCCGTCAGTCACTTTCTAACGCCCTCTCTTCATCTCTCTCATATATATATATAATACGCACACACACACACACACACACACACACACACACACACACACACATATATATATATATATATACACTCATATACACAGCTGTCTAATTTTTCTGTTGTTCCTAGCAAGGAATGGAAAAGCAAGCTTGCTCGCTTTCGCTGTTCACTAGTCGCGACTGACAGCTTGTCTATATTAATACTCAGTTACAAATTCACACACGCGCGCGCATGCCCCTTCTCCCTCCCACACACACATACGTACACACAGACACACACACACACATACACACAGATAAAACAAACACATGCATACGCGTAGGCCTACAGATACCTATGAATATATATATATATATAATATACATTCATGCATGCAGTTTCACTCATATTTACATGCATAAATGATGCATTAGATATTTTCCTACCATATCTATCTATGAGTACAACCACATTCAGACAAACACACACACACACATTTATATATATATATGTGTGTTTGCGTGTGTGTGTTTGGGTTTGTGTGTGTGTGTGTGTGTCTATTTCTGTTTTTCTCTTTCTCTCTCTCACTCTCTCTCTATCTATTTACCTATATTTATAGTAATGATAGTAATACTGATAATAATAATAATAATAATAATAATAATAATAATAATAATAATAATAATAAAATAATAATAATAATATTAATAATAACAACAACAATGATAATAATAATAATAATAATAATGATGATAATTATTATTATTATCATTATTATTATTATTATTATTATATTATTATTATATTATTATTATTACTACCATTATCAATTATTATTATGACATACCCATAGATAGATCTATTCTGTACACACACATGTATATATATATATATGCATTGTATATATATGTATACTACATACATACATACGATATATATAGTATATATATATATATATATATATATTTACATACATACATAAATACATACATATATTATATATATATATATATATATTATATATATATATATATATATATAATATGTACATGCATACAGTAACTAAAGTTCCTACTTGATGAGAAACCAAAGACCATGGAAAAGTAAAATGAAATAAAAAAGACATTTCATTCCTTTCTTTTTTTCTTTTTTCTTCTTCTCTATATCATATTTATTGCGCATAATTCAAAATTTCATAGAACACACTAAAACAAATTTAAATCGCGCTTAAGATTGAAAAAAATCCGATAGAACTCCAAATATTTCAGAATTTTAAATAATTCCATTCAAGGAAAAAGAGTTTCGATAACACCTGATATATTTTTCATTATTTTTCCTGAATGACTTCTGTTTTACTTTCACAATGGTGGCTCATCTGGTGAGACTTACTATTGTTATTGGTGTTGTGTTGTGCTTGTGTATTAATTATTTTATTATTATTATTACTATTATTATTATATATTATTATTATTATTATTATATTTATTATATTGTTGTGGTTATTATTATTATTATTATTATTATTATTATTATTATTATTATTATATTATTATTATCTATCAGTATTATTATCATCATCCTCATCATCATCATTATCATCATCATCATCATCATCATCATCATTATTGGTATTGTTGTTGTTTTTGATGCTGCTGTTGTTAATATATAAATTATTATTATTTTTTTATTTGTTCCTTCTCTAACTGAGGTAATCCATTTATTTACATTCTGTGTGTGTGTGTGTGTGTGTGTGTGTGTGTGTGTGTGCGTACACGTGCAGGAGTGGCCGTGTGATAAGAAGCTTGCTTGCCATCCACTTGGTTCCGGGTTCATACCGACTGCGTGGCACCTTGGGCACCTTCTGCTATAGCCTCGGGCTAACCAAAGCCTTTCGAGTGGATTTGGTAGACGGAAACTGAAAGAAGCCTGTCGTATATATATATATATATATATATATGATATGGTTGTGTGTCTGTGTTTGTCCCCCAAACATCGTTTAACATCCGATGTATGTGTTTACGTCCCCCTAACTTCGGCAAAAGTGACCGAT
>NW_021831394.1:0-3003 GCF_006345805.1 Octopus sinensis | reverse complement strand
ATGGCTATGATGCTTCCCATATGATGCACATATCGTCAGCTCCCAAGGGACATGCTCAACTGCTTATGGTTCAACTGACAAACATATCTCTACTGGCTGCTTTTTCCAGATTTCTTTTGTATCGCATACTTCTGATGTGATTTGAGCGTGGAGCTACTCTTGGAAAACTATTCGTCACCTTTGACTTCAACTAGTGAAGAACTCTCAAATTGTCTTCGGCGTTCCTAATTATTATTATTATTATTATTATTATTATTATTATTATTATTATTATTATTATTATTATTATTATTATTATTATTATTAATAGTAATTATCATTTTCATTATCCTCTTGTTTCAATTCTGTTTCCATTTTTTTGCCGAGTGTCTTCCTGACACCTAAGGCAGAGAAACGCACTGTATAATTGTCGATGCGTCAGAGAAGCTGCGGCATTTTTTCCGGCTTTTTCCGTCCTGAGTTCTAATCCTGCCGAAGTCAAAAATACCGTTTATCATTTCGGCGTCGTTAAAATAAAGTAACAATTAAATACTTGGATGGTGTAATCGACTGATCCCCTCACTCAATAATTATTGACCCTATAACGGACCGTCGCTCTGTTCTGGGGGATTGTTGTACTCTCGGTTACTTATACGATATGAAAGTTGGGTTATCGTCTTTATGAGCCCTTGGGCTAAAAATAAAAAAAAACACCAGGTATGATTTGAGTGAAATGTTTTGCTAAAAACAGCAACCGAGATTTTGAGTGAGCTGTCTAGTTCAGCGGTTCTGCATTGCGGCCCCAGAGTCGCATGCAACCTCATGTATCCTTCAGGCAGCCCTTTATGACGGTGCTTTTCTCTCTATAAATATAATAAATCTTTCTTTAATTGATTTGGCTTTTATTTTTTAAGGGTGCGGCTGCCCCCTAAAAATTGTCAGGTTTTCCATTCTGAGGCGGACACTATAAGGGCTCAGAACCACTGGTCTAGATATTCGTTGGTTGAATCGTAAAATTAGGTTTTGTTGTTGTATAACCAAATGCCATTCGTGATTAAAAGCTTTCTAGCTGTGTGGCCACCCCACGAAGGTGACAGGGTGTGATCAGGGTAACGTAAGATATTGACAATAATAAATAAGCTGAGATTCCGACTTTTCCAAAGAGTCAAAAACATTGTAAGTGAAAGCACTGAGATGTACCAGAAGTCATTCGTACTTCCATTGCACCCAGAAACTCCATCAAACAGAACCCACGCGGAGTTTCGCCCTACCTAGGAAAGTTCACAAGACGGGTTTTTTTCCCCCATAAAATATAAACAACGCTTCGTCTTATTCTTAGCTTCTTAGCAATATTGTTTTTTATTTAGTGAAAGAAAACGCTCGAAGGCATCATACTAGAAGATTAAATATATATGTGTGTATGTGTGTGTGTGTGTATGTGTGTGTGTTTGTGTGTGTATATGTGTGTGTATATACACGTTTACATTGTTATGAGAAATATGGGAATATACATATATATACATATATATACATATATATATATATATACATATATATATATATATATAGTCATACACACATAAACATACATACAACAGACATACACATACACTCACACATATAATACTTTCTCTCACTCTAACATTGTAGAAGCATATACATATATATGTATGTGTTTGTACTTATACAGACACATATATAGATATATTATGCATATATTATATATATATATATGTATATGTGTGTATATATATATAATATATAGATATATATATATATATATAATATATATATATATTCATATATATATTACATACATATTGTTCATGCACATACATACACACGTTATACATACAGAGCTGGCCAACATCAAGAACAAAACGAAGAAAAACATAAAATAATAATGATAAAGAAAAAAAAACAAAATGAATGCCGCAAGTAAGATCAATAATAGAAAAAATAGTTTGCTATATGAATTAATTCTTTCTTTTATTATACAAGTTTTATGCTTCTTTCTTACGGAAATATTATCTGGTTATTTTTGGCGCTCGTAAACACCTAATTTTAGACATTGATTGTGCGGCCACTGGGAAAGTATGTTATTTTTCTCCAAGAAGATTGACTGAAAATGGTAGGAAACAATGCCTTCGAATGCCTTTAAGACTCATTCATTCTACTATCACTTTAACGGAAAAAAAAAGAAAAGAAAATATGATAGTAATGATAATAATATATACAAATAAAGAACTTGATTTTAAAAATAATTTTTTATTAAGACGATAGGAAAATTAATAGAAATCGAACTGAACGTTGTTTAATAGTAAAAAAAAAAATGAGATTATTTCTCTCTCTTTTCTTCGAGAGATGCTTAGAATTATGAGATGGAAGCGAATTATATCGAGGAATAATTGGAAATATTATAGAATACGTAGCTTATTCTTCAACATCTTGCAGACATTTTGTTGTGTTCTTGAAAAGAGATAAAGGTTTGATAAAGAATTAAAGTACAAAGTGAAGTGGTGTTGGTTAGATTATCGCCTGTTTATTGCATGTAATCAAGTGGTACTCCGTCGCTTACGACGACGAGTGTTACAATTGATCCAATCAATGAAACGGCCTGCTCGTGAAATTAACGTGCGAGAAGCCGAGCACTTCACAGACACACATACACTTAATGTAGTCAACAACCAGCCATGGGACTTGAACTCACATCCTTTGAAGACTCCCTAAAATTGCAGATTAATTTGTGAACGTACAGTTTAGTCTTCAAGGGATGTGAGTTCGAGTTGCATCACTGGTTGTAGACATATTTTTGCGCTTTGTAAGGGTAATTTACCCATTGTCAACACTGTCCGTAGCTATCAATGGGTTGCAGCGTGAAACAGAATGTGTCAAGGCTGGCCCCTTGAAATATTTGTACCACTCAATTTTGCCACTTGAGTAAACTTGAGCAACATGAAATAAAGAAACTTGCAGAAGGACACAAGGTGTTGCCGGCAATCGAACTCACTTCCTCACGATCAT
>NW_021831393.1:0-3052 GCF_006345805.1 Octopus sinensis | reverse complement strand
TCTGTCAGTCTTTCTTCTATCTATCTATCTATCTACCTATTTATCTGTCTGTCTATTTACCTGTCTGTCTGTCTATCTGCCTATCTATCTGTCTATCTATCTATCTATCTATCTATCTATCTATCTATCTGTCTGTCTGTCTGTCTGTCTGTCTATCTAACTGTCTATCTATCTATCTATCTATCTATCTATCTATCTATCTATCTATCTATCTATCTATCTATCTATCTATCTATCTATCTATCTATCTATCTATCTATCTATCTATCTATCTATCTATCTATCTATCTATCTATCTATCTATCTATCTATCTATCTATCCATCCATCCATCTATCTATCTATCTGTCTATATCTATCTATCTATCTATTGCATTCTCACTCACTGCATCTTTAGCGTCTCTCTCTCTCTCACTCTTTCGCTCAACCATCTCTCTCTCTCATACACACAAACTTATGTTCTCCCCCCCCATCTCCCTCTCTCACTGTCTGTCTTTCAAACACATACACATACTGACAATGCTATCTCCTATCTGTCTGCGTCTCACTTTCTCTTTCACACACACACACACACACACACACAAATACATACACACATACTCCATCTATTTCTTCTGTATCTGTATCTCTCTCTCTCTCTCCTCTCTCTCTCTCTCACACACACACTCACTCACGCATACACAAACACACACACACACTCCTTCTATTTCTGTCTGTCTTTTCATCTCTCCTCTCTCTCTCTCTCACACACACACTCACTCACGCATACACAAACACACACACACACTCCTTCTATTTCTGTCTGTCTTTTCATCTCTCCTCTCTCTCTCTCTCACACACACACACTCACTCACGCATACACAAACACACACACACACTCCTTCTATTTCTGTCTGTCTTTTCATCTCTCCTCTCTCTCTCTCTCACACACACACTCACTCACGCATACACAAACACACACACACACTCCTTCTATTTCTGTCTGTCTTTTCATCTCTCCTCTCTCTCTCTCTCACTCATATGCATTCTCTCTCAAACTGTCACTCTTTTTATACACACACAATCAAGACCCACTCCTTTATCTTCTCTCATTCTCTTTTTCTCTCTCTCTTCCTATCTATCTGTCTCTCTCTATCAATCTATCTATCTATCTATCTATCTATCTACCTGTCTCTGCCTCTCTCTCTCTCTCTCTCTATCTATCTATCTACCTCTCTATCTATCTCTGTCTATCTCTCTCTCTCTCTTTTCTGCTTCACTTTCTTTCTCTCTGTCTTTCTTTCCATCTCTTTTTCATTCTGTCTTTCTCTCTCCCTCTCTCTTTCTATCTTCCTCTCTCTCTCTGTCTTTCTCTCCTTTCTCTCTCCCTTTCTCTTTCCATTTTTCTCTCTTTCTATCTTCCTCTCTCTCTCTCTCTTTCTGTCTTTCTCTCCTTTCTCTCTCTCCCTCTCTCTTTCCATTTCTCTCTCTTTCCATCTTCCTCTCTCTCTCTCTTTCTGTCTTTCTCTCTCCCTCTCTCTTTCCATCTTCCTCTCTCTCTCTCTTTCTGTCTTTTTTCCTTTCTGTCTCACTCTGTCTCAGAAATAGTCTCTCATTTTATGCACTCAAATATACACACACACACACACACACTCTATCTCGTCTCCCTCTCCCCTACTCTTTCAATCTACACACACACACACTCTCTCTCTCTCTCTCTCTACCACTCTCACATACTCAATGTCTTTCCTTCTTTCTTCTCTCTTTCATGCAAGCACTCTCTCTTTTCTCTCTTTCTTGCTCTCTCATCCTCATTCTTTCTTACTTTTTCCTTTCCCTCTTTCTTTCTTTCTTTCTTTCATTCTCTCCCTCTTTCTTGCCTTTTTCTCTCTCTCTTTCTGTCTCTCTCGCATACACACACACACAATGCATCACTCCCTATCTTTCATACACACACACACATACACAAACACTCACACACACACACTCTCTCTCTCTCACACACACACACACTCACACTTACAAACCCACTTCATCTCCTCTCTCTCTCTCTCCCTTTTTTCCATCCCTTTTTTCTCTCTTTCTGTCTCTCTCTCTCTCACACACACACACTGCATCACCCCCTATCTTTCATACACACACACACACACATACACACTCACTCACACACACACACTTACAAACCCACTTCATCTCCTCTCTCTCTCTCTCTCCCTTTTTTCCATCCCTTTTTTCTCTCTCCCTTTTTCCATCTCTCTCTCTCTCACTCTCTCCCTCTCTCACATACACAGACTCTCAGCATCTTCCTTCCTTTCTCTTTGTATCTCCCCTCCTCTCTCTCACTCTCTCACACTCAACTTCTCTCTCTAATATACATATTAATCTCTCTCTTCTCCCACTCTCTTAGTATCTTTCCTCCTCTTTCACACGCATATTACATATTTGCATACACTCACATACAAACAAGCACATACACACACACACACACTAACACATACACTAACACATACACACGTACATACACTTCTGTATGTATTTATGTACAAGTAATCAATATGTGTTATCTAAATGCTTTTAGTTAAGGCTTCTAATTCAGAGGGTCAAAGCTGGGAGATCTCTCTGGTGCATGGTTAGTATGACTATATGTTTTAATAGGCAGTGAGCAGGCAGAAAAGTTAACGCGCTGGGCGAAATGCGTAGCTGTATTTCATCTGTCGACACGTTCCGAGTTCAAATTCCGCCGAGGTTGACTTTGCCTTTCATCCTTTCGGGGTCGATAAATAAAGTACCAGTTACGCACTGGGGTCGATGTAGTAGACTTAATCCCTTTGTCTATCGTTGTTTGTCCCCTCTGTGTTTAGCTCCTTGTGGGCAATAAAGAAATATTTATGTTTTAATAAATGACAAGTTATTCAGATCCCCCAGGCATTGCTACAAGTATTTCCTACCTTCATGTACACACACACACCACACACCCTACACACCCCCACGCATCCCACCACACGTACACACACACATGTATGTATGTAAAAAAGTAAAGCTCCCTCTTGAATCATATAGATTCATAAGAGCTG
>NW_021831392.1:0-2991 GCF_006345805.1 Octopus sinensis | reverse complement strand
CTTGCCGAGACACACCCAGCGTCCTAGGGCGAGCGAAGGATAAGAGATGTTACAGTATCACTGAAAGATTGGGAAGGGGATGTGGCAGAGGCAGTAGCGAAATATTTTCATGTAATACAACACAAACATTTAAACTGATAGGGTTTTTCTAAGGATGTGTGCAGTACTTGTCAGCACAATCTTTTGGATTTCTCTGAGACATGGTTCTCCTGAGATATTATCCAGATGTTTCTGACATCCCTTTCTTATCATACCTAGGGCACCCACTATAGCAGGAACAGTTCTCGCTTTAAGATTCCACATCTTTCGTATTTCAATTTCCATGTCCTTATACTCTTTACCCTTTTACTTCTTTCGGTTATTTGACTGTGGCAATGCTGGAGCAGCGCCTTTAATGGAGCAAATCGACCCCAGGACTTATTCTTTGTAATCTTAGTACTTATTCTATCGGTCTCTTTTGCCGAACCGCTAAGTTACGGGGACGTACAAACACCAGCATCGGTTGTCAAGCGATGTTGGGGGGACAAACACAGATACACAAACATATACATACACACACACACACACATATATATATATACATATATACTACGGGCTTCCGTCTACCAAATCCACTCTCAAGGCTTTGGTCGGCCCGAGGCTATAGTAGAAGACCTTTGCCCAGGGTGCCACGTAGTGGGACTGAACCCGGAATCATGTGGTTGGTAAGCAAGCTACTTACCACACAGCCACTCCTACGCCTTAAATTTGTCAAATTCCTTAAAAAATTTTTTTTTATTAGTGGGAACACTTACATATATTAGTCTACAAGTATTTGCTTCTCTGTCTTTAATAATTATGTCTGGTCCATTAACCTAGATTTTTTTGTCGGTGTTGACTGGGAAATCCCGGAGGATAGTGACATTTTTACCGCCAACGATTGGCTCTGGATGATGTTCATACCAGTAAGCAGAAAGGCTGGTTTTGTAGTGTTTTCATATTTTCCAATGTAAATACTATCCTACCCTATAGTGGCGATTTTTTTATTCGTTTGGTGTCAACACAGGACATCGCAAGACCAGATGAACAAAACCGTTAGTGTGGTCGTTTTTGGTAAGCAACCTTTGACCTTTTGCCACCAATATGAAACCTTCAGTCTCTGCTTTCTGTTCTGACCTTCTCAGTCACTGAACTGATGAGTTGCTTGGTCTACATCAGCATTTCAGCTTCGAAGTATATACCTGCAGATGCTCCTGGCTCCACCGCCCCTCAATTGTTTCTGCCCTTTCTTGTTCGCAGTCTATTTGATCTGTTTTGCTTGTTTCGTGGCAGTGGTTTCAGGTTCTTCATCTAATTCAGGGTTAATGCCAAGTTACCATGCGAATTTGCAAGCTTCCTTGACTATACCCACATTCTCCCTACCTGCACACATTCAAATCATTCAAACAACGCAAAACAACTACACACACTTAAAAACCCAATTCTCATAGGAAATCGGAGATTTTCGAGGGAATATCACCAAGAGAATTCTCGATGAACACCCTAAGGCAACTCCTCCAAACAAAACCAGAATGAAGGCACCTGCCTCAAAAGAGCACCTATGGTTTTTATAGGGTTTTTCTATGAGCAGCTCTCGAGCGTCTCCCCACCACTATTGAGTATTACACATTGTTGATCTCTTTCTGTTTTTTTTAATTTTATTAGTTTTGCTTACACGCAAAACCCTCACAACTACACACGCTCACACACACATATTTTCTTTTGTCCTGTGCTGTGCATAATATTTTTCTTCATATATATACTTGTGGTTAATAAAGAAATCAGTATTATCATTATTATTCCTTCGTAACACTGTGTAGGTAAAAATGCACCAGAGTCTTTAGTCACAACAAGGACCTCAGACAGATAATACTTTCCTTAAGATGTGCGCTGTGACTAATAAATCTGCTTTTTGCAAGAAATCAATCTTGCATGGGATTTCCAGTTGCCTTAAGTAGTCTTGAAGTTTCAATGGGATTGAGCCCAACGCTCTGATCACCACTGGTATCACTTTTACATTACCCTCTCGCATTCCATACAGTCTTGCCATTATACTTTCAATTGGAGTACTTGGTGATTTTTCAACCTCTTCACTCACAACATTCATGTCATTTGGTATGGCTACATCAATGATCTGACAGTATCTATCTCTCTTACTCAATAGACAATAACCGGCCAACAGTGTTCGATTACATGATCCGTCTAAAATCATAGTCCAGAGTATCGTTACTTTCCATCCTCCTGCATAACTTTACTTTGTACATTCTGATACCAGTTCTCTCTTAACTTCATATTGATATTTACGGTATAAGAGCCAATAAAGATACACATACACTTTATCATAGTGGCGTTTGTATTGTTTTTGTGCAAGGTTCTCACATCGACTTCACCAAGTGGGTAACATTTACCACATGCTTTCCACAGTCTTCATTTGTAGATGTCAGACGTTTTATAGATGTTATACGTCACTGAAGTTATAGCGAGAGCCTGGTCTTGTGCAGCAATGATCAGGCTTTCGGTTGTATGCTTCAAATCAGCTCGCTCAAGCCATGCCCACGATGTTGTATTATTCTTAACGTCCTGTGTATTACTTTCAAACCGTCCATGCATTCTCATTTCAAGAAGTTCTTCTTTTCTCTTCTCCTCAGCTCTTTCGTTAACCTCTTCATTGTCCATCATTTCATCTGCATTTACACCCATATCTTTCGCGGCATTTTCCAGTAGCTCTTCATTTCTATTTAACAAATACTCGGCAAGCGTTCTCCTTTCACTCCTTATACAATGGTCTATACTAATTAGTCCTTGCCACCAATCATCATCATCATCATCATCATCATCATCATTCCATTATTATATTATTATTATTATTATTATTATTATTATTATTATTATATTATTATTATTATTATTATTTTTTTATATTATTATTATTATTATTATTATTGAGTGAGAGAGTATTGCATGCCATCAAAG
>NW_021831391.1:0-2985 GCF_006345805.1 Octopus sinensis | reverse complement strand
CTTTCTGCCCGCTTGTCTGCATGTCTGTCTGCGTGCGCGACTGTCTGCCTGTCCGACAGTCTGTCTTTCTGTCTGACTGTCTACCTAACTACCACCTCATCTCTAAATTTATTTCTTTATTCACCACTCTCTCTCTCTCCCCCATATATATGCTTGTCTTTCTACGTATGTATGTGTGGTGTGTGTGTGTGTATGTATGTGTATGAGTACGTATGTATTGTCTGTTAGTCTACCTGCTTCTCTCTCATTCTATAAGTGTGTGTGTCTATGTATGTATGTATGTATGTATGTATGTATGGTATGTATGTATGTATGTATGTATGTATGTATGTATGATTGCAAGTGTTAGTATATATCTGATAGACAAATGGATAGGAATATATTTAAGGAAAGGGAAAATAGAAGTGTACTCGTTACTTTATTCCAAGTTGGTACAAATATCCAATAAAAACTCTACAATTTGGTTCCAAGCCTAAATAATTCAAAACAAAACGAAATATTCTGTTGTGTCTGGGGAGAGTCATTTTCTTTTTGTGCCTTATAATTTAACACACGCACAGGTAAAGTTTCCACTTATTTCTTATTTTTATTTTCCCAGACACAACAGAATATGCCTCAACACACGAACTCATATAAGGAATCTTGCAAACCAAATCCAAAAACAAAACAAAATATAATCTTTTGAAATCACAAACTCCAGATTGATAAAAAAAATCAGAGGAATATATAAATACACTTCAGCATTAATTCAAATGACAGTTCATAATTTAGAAATACTTGTTAACGTCATTTTGCAATTAACGTCTACACAAAGCATAATAGGCAATCAACCTACAGATAAGTCAATGAAAAAATAAACAACTAACTACTAAGAATTATAGAGTTAACTAATTAAAAAATTAAAAGCCAATAAATTATCCATTAAAACATAATCAATACAGTAATTCGAAGTTAATAATATGATTTTAAACGAAATGAATATTGTTTATTTAAAAAGGTCTTCTGTCAAGTGAAACAGAATAATTTCCCTTACATAGGCGCAGGAGTGGCTGTGTGGTAAGTAGCTTGCTAACCAACCACATGGTTCCTGGTTCAGTCCCACTGCTGGCATCTTAGGCAAGTGTCTTCTGCTATAGCCCCGGGCCGACCAATGTTTTGTGAGTGGATTTGCTAGACGGAATCTGAAAGAAGCCTGTCGTATATATGTATATATATATATATATATATATGTCTACACATTTCTCACTTTGAACTTTCAACCTTGAACTTTTCTCTCCTTCTTTCTGTGTTTTTCTCTCTCTGTGTATCTTTCTGTTGAAGAGCGTAGGCTCGAAACGTTAAAGACTTGTTTTATTTATATTTCCTGAGCGCCATACTAATACAATTGTTCGTTTGTTTTCCACCTGCCTTCGTCTTTTGTTTATTTTCATAAAGCTTCCCGTTATATATTATGCGCTCACGTGGTCTCACTTTCATCCTATATTCTACCAATACCACTATCAACACTTACCTCTACCTTGGATTTTCTTTACCTCTTGGATACTTACCATTGGCTGCACCTCTCTTTCGCGGATCAAAGTGACTTTGCATTGATGTGAAATCCTTAAAAAATATACCACGACGTCTACACATTTCTCACCTTGAACTTTCAACCTTGAACTTTTCTCTCCTTCTTTCTATGTTTTTCTCTCTCTGTGTATCTTTCTGTTGAAGAGCGTAGGCTCGAAACGTTAAAGACTTGTTTTATTTATATTTCCTGAGCGCCATACTAATACAATTGTTCGTTTGTTTTCCACCTGCCTTCGTCTTTTGTTTATTTTCATAAAGCTTCCCGTTATATATATATATATATATATATATATATATATATGTGTGTGTGTATGTGTGTGTGTTTGTGTGTCTGTGTTTGTTCCCCTAGCATTGCTTGACAACCGATGCTGGTGTGTTTACGTACCCGTCACTTAGCGGTTCGGCAAAAGAGACCGATAGAATAAGTACTGGGCTTACAAAAGAATAAGTCCCGGGGTCGAGTTGCTCGATTAAAGGCGGTGCTCCAGCATGGCCGCAGTCAAATGACTGAAACAAGTAAAAGAGTATATAAACAAATCAAAACAAGCGAAAAAATAATTGCAGGAAAATTCCTTCCATTTCAGAATATCTGGTCTTTATATTTTTGTTGGTAGAATCCATTCATTCCAAAAATGAATTCCTGGAGAAAAGCTTAATTTGGGATTTCAAAAGGATCATATTTCGTTTTTGTCTTGAATTAATTAAGCTTGGAACCAACTCGTAGAGTTTTTATTGGATATATTAGAATAAAGAAACGTCTTCTAGTTTCCCTTTCTTTATTATACTCTATGTATATTGTCGTTAAATGCTTGAAATGAGGAGTAGATACACAGCCGACAACTGATGAAGGGCTCCTTCTCTGTGTTTACTTTCCTGTTCTCCATTTTTATCTCGTTGTTTACGTATTTCATGTTGTTTGAACCGTTGGTGATGTCCTGTACCCATATATGCTTATATATATATATATATAGGCACAGGCGTGGCTTCATAGGTGCAAACGTAGCTGTGTGGTAAAAAGCTTGCTTCCAACCAATTGGTTCCGGGTTCAGTCCCCTTGGGCAAGCGTCTTCTTCTATGCCCACGGGCCGACCAAGCCTTGTGAGTGGATTTGTTAGGCGTACACACACACACACACACATATATGTATATATATATATATATATATATATATATATGTACGACGGGCTTCTTTCAGTTTCCGTCTAACAAATCCAAATAAATATCTTTGTGACTCTGTGTTTGTCCCCCTACAATCGCTTGGCAACCGATTTTGGTGTGCTTACGTCCTCCTAACATAGTAGTTCGGCAAAAGAGACCGATAGAATAAGTACTAGGCTCACAAAGAACAATCCTGGGGTCGACTGTTCGACTACAAACGGTGCTCCAGCATGGCCGCAATCAATCACTGAAACAAAA
>NW_021831390.1:0-2996 GCF_006345805.1 Octopus sinensis | reverse complement strand
CTTTAGAGGATAAATACTTCTCACATTTTGGATACCGAAGAGTGATAACAATCGCTATTTAAATCAGGCACAAATTAGGATCAGCCTCTAATTGATTGACGAATTTGATAGCATAAAATATTTTGTGCGCTAATGAAATCGCTTCCAAAATCTATGACTAACTTAATATACAGCGTGCGTGTTTATGTTTGCGTATATATATATATATGTATGGTGTGTGTGTGTGTGTGTGTGTGTGTGTGTGTGTGTGTGTGTGTGTTTGTGTGTATAAATATATATATCGTGGCTATTATGTTAAACTGTCGTATGTCCAAATTTGACCAAATGTGCTTTTTTCAATATTTTGCCTTGCAATAGCCGGTTCTTTTAGTCAAACTATCGTATCTCCAACTATTTCAGATGCCACGATATCAAAAATTGTCAAAGTGTAGTACATTGGTATTACTATGTAATGGTGAAACTATTTTTCTTCGTTTTTGTGAAAAAGCAACGTTTTGGACTTTTGTATAATAGCACTTTTGCATAATAGCACTTTTGCATAATAGCAACGATATATTTATATATATGATTCAGAATTATACAAACAAGAAAGAACAAGACACACACATATATAAATGTACGTGTGTGTGTGCGTAGGATTTATTTTCATCTGAAGCATCAACTGAAGTTTTATGTTACCGACTCCAAGCAATAACAGATTTGCAACAACAGATCTTTTATTCATAAACGAAATAACGGTTGAATACGATAGACACATTAACGTATGTTTTTGTCTGAAGCGTTTAGCACTATTGTATGCAACTATCCTAATTTTTACGGATAAAGATGACACATGTCAATTAACGATTTATGGCCACATATTTCAAATGGAACAGCATAAAACAAACTATTTATTATAGAATTTTTTTTTCTGGAATACAAAGATAGCAACTATCATTACCCTGATTATAACTTTAGCGTATTCTGATAATGTTAAATTGAATTTCAGCTGAACAACAAATTTTGTTACAGAACAGAAATAACTAATATCAGTTGTAAAAATGTCTGCCATTTATTCATATCGAATTTTTCGCATTGGTGACAGCGGTTTTAACCGATCGATTACTCTCTTTACTCTTTTACTTGTTTCAGTCGTTTGACTGCGGCCATGCTGGAGCACCGCCTTTTAATCGAGCAAATCGACCCCGGGACTTATTCTTTGCAAGCCCAGTACTTATTCTATCAGTCGCTTTTGCCGAACCGCTAAGTGACGGGGACGTAAACAAACCAGCATCGGTTGTCAAGCAATGCTAGAGGGACAAACACAGACACACAAACATATACACACACATACATATATATATATATATACATATATACGACAGACTTCTTTCAGTTTCCGTCTACCAAATCCACTCACAAGGCTTTGGTCGGCCCGAGGCTATAGCAGAAGACACTTGCCCAAGATGCCACGCAGCGGGACTGAACCCGGAACCAGGTGGTTGGTTAGCAAGCTACTTACCACACAGCCACTCCTGCGCCTTTCGAAATTCATTGCCAAGTATACAAAAGTATATCCAGTTAATGATTCAGTTTCCAAATAATGGCTAGGCTTTTCTGATTATCCTTTGAAAGCAGGAGGTAATCTGCTTTACAATATTTTAAAAAATCTCGAGCGATATTCTGATAGAATTTTTTTTCGATTAATATGAAAAACTTAAAAATCATTTGGAAGATACTTAAGATACGCTAAATATTATACTTTCTCTAATGAACACTTTTTACACACAAACACACACACAAATACACACGCATACAAGCACACACATATATAGACACATACATGCATTCATATGTATAAACACAGATACGTGCATACATACATATATACTTCGTGCGGACTTTTAAGCTAGCTCCTGCGGAGGGATAGTTGGGCCAAAACGAAGGAGGGCAATAATAAAAAAAGAATATTTATTTGTACCTTACCAATATGGTATTACCCTACCAAAATGGTACGACTTTAAATTCAGCTTAAATGGAAAATTTGTAAGTTCACGAATTTTTGAACTTCTTTTAAAATTTGAATTTTCAATTGTTAGCTCATAACAAATCCTCATCCAGATCTGATCCCAATGCTGGGTGTTCAAGAACCAAATGAAGGGCAGGTTTTCAATCCCTGGATCGTCCTGATTCCAAAAAGGTATAATATGCCTATATAGAGCAAATGTTGACTGAGATACAGGGGGTCCCAGACGGACAGACAGAATTTCGCTTTTATTATTATAGACATACATACATACATACATACTCTTTTACTCTTTTACTTGTTTCAGTCATTTGACTACGGCCATGCTGGAGCACCGCCTTTAGTCGAGCAAATCGACCCCGGGACTTATTCTTTGTAAGCCCAGTACTTATTCTATCGGTCTATTTTGCCGAACCGCTAAGTGACGGGGAGAAACACACCAGCATCGGTTGTCAAGCAATGCTAGGGAGACAAACACACAAACACACACACACACATATATATATATATATATATATATATATATATATATATACATATATACGACAGACTTCTTTCAGTTTCCGTACCAAATCCACTCACAAGGCATTAGTCGGCCCGGGGTTATAGCCAGAGACACTTGCCCAAGATGCCACGCAGTAGGATGAACCCGGAACCATGTGGCTGGTAGCAAGCTACTTACCACACAGCCACTCCTGCGCCTACAAACAAACATACATACATACCACACAACACATACATACAGAAAACGAGAAAAAGAGAAAGAGGGGGGAGAGAGAGAGAGAGGGAGAAAGAGAGAGAGGGAGAGAGATAATGAGAGGTATTTAAGACGAATGAGGAGGAGTGCAAAAGTGAGACATCAGAGGGGAAGATATGGTTTTTATGTGTATTGATGTGTATGAGAGTGCAAGTACGTATATTTATGAATGCGCATATATATGTGCTTCGCATTGGTGTGTGTGTGTGCTTGTGTTTTTGTGTGTGTGTGTGC
>NW_021831389.1:0-3006 GCF_006345805.1 Octopus sinensis | reverse complement strand
CCCTTACTTACCTTCGAATGTCGGAGTGACTAAAACATGAAGTATTTCTCTCTGAGAACCTTGGCCCTTCACAACATGCAACAAGTATTTTCGGATTTTGGCAGAAATATTCTTGGTGAGCTTAAAATGTCTTGATGTGAAACTCAGTTGATCACTGGGAACTTTGCGAAATGACTAACAAGAATGGTATTTCTTCACCATCATCCATCAGCAGCAGCAGCAGTGCAGGTGCAATGGCCCAGTGGTTAAAGCAGCAGACTCGCGGTCAGAGGATCGCAGTTTCGATTCCCAGACCAGGCGTTGTGTGTGTTTATTGAGCGAAAGCACCTAAAGCTCTACGAGGCTCCGGCAGGGTGTGGTGGCGACCCCTGTTGTACTCTTTCACTCCAACTTTCTCTCACTCTTTCTTCTTGTTTCTTGTCCCTGCGCGCTTTCGATTCCCAGACCGGGCGTTGTGTGTGTTTATTGAGTGAAAGCACCTAAAGCTCTAAAGAGGCTCCGGCAGGGTGTGGTGGCGACCCCTGTTGTACTATTTCGCCCCAACTTTCTCTCACTCTTTCTTCCTGTTTCTTGTCCCTGACTTCCTACGCAACCGCTGAGCCTGGATGCGCATTTGTCCAACCGTCGATGCTCTCGGTGTCGGGGGTTGACCTGCTTTCTCTTTTGCAGGTCTTACGAATAGCAAAGGACCATGTTTCGTACTTCTCCCATCTTGCGAGCTCTGGGACGAAGGCCGTTCGCTCAACAGCAACAGCAACAGCAGCATTACCATCATCATCATCATCATCATCATCATCTCATCATTGTCATAATCGTCACCTCCACCACCATAATCCTAAATATTGCCACATTTGGAGGGAGCTAAATACATAACCAAAATATGTGTGAAATACAATGAGCCTTAAATATCTTGAAAAGCGGACTCAATTGAGTGCACTAACGAAAGACCCCTTTTTGGAAAGGACTAAGAAATAGGTTATTTTTCTCTAAAACTTTGGCCCTGATACCCTCAACAAGTGCAGAGGGAATTAAGCTTTACAGAAATATTCTCTATGGCCCTTAAATATTTATTTTGACACCAAATTTGATGAGTCAAAGACCCCTGTTTGGAAATGATTAAGAAATATAGTATTTTTCTCTAAAACTTTGGCCCTAATACCCTCAACAAGTGCAGAGGGAATTAAGCTTTACAGAAATGTTTTCAGTGGCCCTTAAATATTTATTTTGACACCAAATTCAATCTAGGGCATGAATCAATGGCCCCTTTTTGCAATGACGAAGAAATCAAATATTTTTCTTTAAGATTTTGACTCGAAAAGAAAAGAAAAGAAAGAAAACTATATGAATCCCTCAAGAAGCTAAGTACCACAAGTTTGCAGTGATTCAGATATTTGCAATGTTACTAATCCCAAATCTTAATCCTTGATGGTAAGCAAGTGAAATCCATCAGAAGGTGATTAACAAGTTATTGTTTTTGTTTTGTTTATATTTTGTTTTTAAACCCCACCAAAATGAACGTTAATTAATTAAACCATCATCGGCAAAACCAGTACCATCAACGTCAACATCACCATCACCACCACCACCAACAACAACAACAACAATACCAGTGGAGGTATAATGGCCCAGTGGTTCGGGCAGCAGACTCACGGTCGTAAGAACGCGGTTTCGATTCCCAGACCAGGAATTGCGAGTGTTTATTGAGCAAAAACACCTAAGCTCCATGAGACCCCGGTGGCGGAGGAGGGGGTGAACCCTGCTGTACTCTCTCACCACAACTTTCTCTCACTCTTTCTTCCTACTTCTGCCACAAAGCAGAGGAACCATGGTGGAGCCCACTATGGTGTGGTAACACTTTCAGACCCTAGTCTAGATTGCGAATCCTCTGTACCCCAGGATGGTTCAGCTCTCCACCCGTTAAAAAGCCACCGTTTTCGGAATGAGGATGACAACGTAGCTTTCGCACCCGTGCAACCACCAGTCAATCGCGTGTGGTGGGTGGATCTTCAAGTTGCCACACACATTCTTAGTAGGCTTAGAGTAAGGCTCGAATTAGGGATTATTCTTTGTGGCTAATGGCGAGAGACCTGAATCGAAGAAGAAGAGAAGACAAAAACACCCACCACCACCGCCTTCATCATCACCACTACTATTATCATCATCATCATCATTGCCACCACCACCACCACCACCACCACCATCACCACCACCACCACCACCACCATCACCACCACCACCACCATTATCATCCTCAAGTTTTACATGTGAGTGTCACTCTCCTAGAAGGTCATTTATTATGATTATTTCTACAGACATTCAACAGTAATTATGGCTGGCGCTGGTTTTTGTTACGATGCTTCGTACCCACTCAATTCAGACATGAAACACTGTAACAAAATCAGTGCTGGCCATAATTTCTATGGTATATTTGTAGAGCTGGCAGAAACGTCAGCATGCTGGGCGAAATGCGTAGCCGTATTTCGTCTGTCGTTACGTTGTGAGTTCAAATTCCACCGAGGTCGACTTTGCCTTTCATCCTTTCGGGGTCGATAAATTAAGTACCAGTTACGCACTGGGGTCGATATAATCGACTTAATCCATTTGTCTGTCCTTGTTTGTCCTCTCTGTTTTTTAGCCCCTTGTGGGTAGTAAAGAAATAGGTATATTTGTAGAACTAACCTTAACGAGTGATGTAAGAACTCTGCTAACACAAAAGAACATGGGACTGACTTTGTAGAACATTAGGCTCCATGGAGGAATTGGTGGAACGGATGGAGCATGGTGGTATGGACAGGGGTTGAGGAGGGATGAGATTCGTGTTGTGAGGAGAGTGTTTGAGTTTAACCCTTTAGCATTTAAACCGGCCATATCCGGCCAAAAGTATTCCGCCTGTTTTATGTTCAAACTGGCCAGATCTGGTCTCTCACACCAACCCTACAATATCGTTTAAAAATTAACAGCTACCTCATCAAAATCCTCATAATTACAAGATAATGCTTGATTAGT
>NW_021831388.1:0-2960 GCF_006345805.1 Octopus sinensis | reverse complement strand
CTGACGAGGCTTTGGTCGGCCCAAGGCTATAGTAGAAGACACTTGCCCAAGGTGCCACGTATGGAGACTGAACACGGAACCATGAGATTAGGAAGTAAACATCTTTACAACACAGCCATGACTAGTCTGAGATCGTGCGCTGGAACGAAAACAATTGCAGCGTAGAAGGTGTTTATAAGCCATTTAAGAAACGCACAAAAACCATTAGATTCACTTCAACATTAAAATTTAATTTGTCAAATATTTTCGTCTCTATGAGACCGCGACCTGTTCACTGATAAAATTCTGTGCTGCATATATATATATTATATATATATATATATATATATTATATATATATATATATATATATAGATATATAATATATATATATATATATGGTTTGTGTGTGTGTGTGTGTGTGTATATATAGGTAAGCAGAGTTAGCAGTTATAGTAACCGACTAAGGGATAAAAATATCCGTATTTACTATGTGCTATCCCTGGACCTGGGTATGCAGGCACACTATGCTCATAGGGTACAAGTAACAACTAAATAAACAAACGTTTATCATAAATCAAATTTAAGTAAACAGAAAACGGAGAAAACTTTTGATCAACAAACAAACAAATTAGAGCACATCTGTAGATTATTTTTTAATACAAATCATGACAACATTTCTTACGGCCGTTTCCGCTTCCAATATTAGTCGGTGCTTACGACAGAAAATGAATATTCGTCATCTTCATAGCACATTCGATATAGTACATGGAGCTTCGTCAGAGTGAATGCATACGCGTACTCGAACACTTATAAGCACACACACAGACATATCCATATGCGTATAAATGCACGTTCACATGCAAACACAGTCATACAAACGCACATATATACCTATATCATTGTACGCATATGTATTCACTCTGACGAAGCTCCATGTACTAGATCGAATGTGCTATGAAGATGACGAAAATTATTTCGAAATTCTTTCGTAAGCACCGATTAATATTGGAAGCGGAAACGGCCGTAAGAAATGTTATGCCATAGAAATGTTATGTCATGTTTTGTATTGTAAAATAATCTACCGATGTGGTCTAATTTGGTTGTTAACCAAAAGATTTCTCCATTTTCTGATTATTTATATATATATAAACAATTGCAGCGTGGAAGGTGTTTGTAAGCCACTTAAGAAACACACAAAAAGCCGTTCGATTCACTTCAACATTTAAGTTTAAGTGAATCGAACGGCTTTTGTGTGTTTCTTAAATGGCTTACAAACACCTTCCACGCTGCAATTGTTTTCGTTTCAGCACACGATCTCAGATCAAATCACTTGCTATGCAAGAACATCTCCGTAATATATATATGTATATATATACACAAATATTCATATGTATTGTACATATATAAATGTATATATACATACATACATTCATATATATATGAATGTATATTTGCGCATGTGGATATGTTTGTGTGCGTGCTTGCTTATAAGTGTTTGAGTAGTACACTTTAAAGAGTCAGTGAAAGAATACTATTAGTAACTTTACTTTGGTGTTTGGAGGCGCAATGGCCCAGTGGTTAGGGCAGCGGACTCGCGGTTGTAGGATCGCGGTTTCGATTCCCAGACCAGGCCTTGTGAGTATTTATTGAGCGAAAACACCTAAAGCTCCACGAGGCTCCGGCAAGGTGTGGTGGCGATCCCTGCGGTACTATTTCGCCACAACTTTCTCTCACTCTTTCTTCTGTTGGCCTGCTCGCTTAGCCAGCGGGGTGGAGTCATTTGAAGGCTAAAACAATGCGAAGCGCATTGTGACTGGCGATGTGTAGCAACATCTGATAGCGTGGTCGGCCACGGCGATCACGGTGATCATTTGGTGTTTAGTAATAAACGTAAATCTAACAACGCATGTTACAGAATATAATTAACTCACATACGCACGCCACAAATACATACACACGTACACACACACACAAATAGATAGATGGATAGATATATAGAAATATGTGTGTATGTGTGTGTGTATGGCTGAAGTTCTGTGAGTTAATGAATGCATATACATTTTGTTATTATTGATAATGGTATTTCCTCCCAGAAAAAAACTATAGCATCTTACTTTGGCAACACGCTGGTGGACAGGGGAGAGTGACTTACTCTCATTCACGTTTTGAATTTGGCGGTACTAGCACGGTATACGTTCCCTCTGATACCGTGAGGTGAAGTGATATTTTCTAGTGCCTTTAAATTTAATACACAATTATTAATAATTGAGACGCAATTATTTATAATTGAAGAATCCTACGCTGATGAGGAAAACAGTCGGGTAAGGTATAATTATTTATTTTTTATGCTCTATACTGGCTTAATTCCGAAACGCGCGTCCGTAGGCAACTTAATATAGAATGATTTTCATCATTTCTTTCTCTTTTACCTGCGTGGTTTGTTCTTGAGTGCTTTGGTTTTACTGGGATCTCCCTTTAAAGTAGAAGGAATAGCCAAGACTTTTTGACTGCTATTTCTAAATTCGGTGTGTGGTGAGGCAAATCGTCGCTGAACCCTAATTATTTAGTATATATATATATATATCATATATATTAATAGATATATATATATATATATATATAAATGCATCTTCTTACGCAGGCACACAAACATTTACATACATATATACCCTGAAATGTAGGCATGCATGTATGAACTAACACCTTCATGTATACAAAAGCGTACAATTATAAATATGTAGGTGTATGTATGTATATATGTATGTCTACCTACCTACCGACCTACCTACCTACCTACCTACCGACCTACCTACCTACCGACCTACCTACCTACCGACCTACCTACCTGTCTGTGTGTGTCTGTGTGTGTGTGTGTGTGTGTGTGTGTGTGTCTGTCTGTCTGTCTATCTATCTATCTATCTATCTATCTATCTATCTATCCATCTATCTACCTCTCTCTCTCTCTCTCTATCTATCTA
>NW_021831387.1:0-2996 GCF_006345805.1 Octopus sinensis | reverse complement strand
TGTCGCCTAGCATTTAAGGTGTTGCATTCATGATAGTGAGATCGTGGTTTCGATTCCCAGACTGGGCAGTGCATTGTGTTCTTGAGCTAAAAACTTCATCTCACATTGCTCTGTGATAAATTTGATATCGCCTGTGTTGCACACTGTGTCCCTGTATAGGTAATGTTGATTTGATGAAGATAGGGAGATCACTGTAAACAAATCATCTGTGTAGGTTGTTCTGCGAGAAATTGTGGAATAGGTGCTGTCATGGTTGTGAGGTAAGAAGCTTGCTTCCCAACCACATAGTTCCAGGTTCAGTCCCACTGCATGATACCTTGGGCAAGTGTCTTCTACTTTAGCCCCAAGATGACCAAAGTCTTGAGAGCGGATTCAGTAGATGGAAGCTTAAATAAGCCTGTTGTATATGTATATGTGTGTGTGTGTCTTTGTGTCTATGTTTGTCTTGCACCATAATTTGACAACCACGTTGGTGTGTTTATGTCCCTGTAACTTAGTGACACACATACAAATTTCATGTAAATATATATAGGGATATATATATAGAGAGAGAGAGACACACACACAAAAACTGAAAACATTCAGATGAACACTCATGTATAAGCAAGTAAATATTTATATATTTACAGGACAAATTCACTGAGAGTACAAAAATATAGAGAAACCTAAAGAGAGAGGCCATAGTTTTTCATGTTCGACAGCTGTTTCTAGAGGCTTGGAATTATATAATAGTTGTAATGTTGGCAAATGGAGTATGCAAAAAGTCAAAGATATGCAATCAGTAGTGGCCAATCTCTTCACCCTGATGATGGTGTCTGGATTTACAGGAACATTCATATGCATCCTCTGCCAGTTGCATATCTTTGACTTTTTACCCATTCCATCTGCTAACATTATGACTATTAGGAAAGCTATCCAGCTGTAAAGACCATTCCAAAGCTCACAGAGCTTAATGGAACCCTGAGGCTTGTTGGATCTTGTCAAACTGTCTGACACATGCCAACATGGAAAACATGAAAAAAAATGCTGCTGTTGTTGCTGATGTTGTTGCTGTTGTTGTTGTTAAGCAACAACACGGGTAAGGGAGATTAGGTGATGGTCTAGGGCTTAGCGGTGGGAGACTCCAGACCTTGGGGAAAAAAAAAATTTGGTTGTCTTGTTGTAGTCAAGGGCTCTTCGGTGACGCCTGACACCACTGGGAAGTGGCCCTCGAAGTTGCTGGAAATGGAGATCTCCAGGTCCAAATTCTTGGATGGCTGCTGTTGCTGCTGCTGCTGCTGCTGCTGATGATGATGATGACATTGACGACACAGATTATGATGACTATTTTCTCTGTTCTTAGATTTGTCCTGTTCTAACCATAACTCTGTTTTGAAATTTTTGTTCCAGTGATAATGGTGAGTCTGTTAGAGTTACTCTTGGCAATGGAGCAAACAAAGAATTTGGAGTCAGTGTAAGGACTAAGAAATGGCACATCCATCCTGGCTTTTACATCAGTTCCAAGAAGTGTAAGTATCAAAACTATTGAAACATTGTGGACATCTAATGTATAAAATTTATATATATATAAATGGCGGTGCCCCAGCATGGCCACAGCTCGTGAGCTGAAACTAGATAAAATAGAAAAAAAAAAAATAATATAATATATATATATATATATATATATATACTTCTAATATAAGGATAAAATTTTTTTCAAAAAAATGTATGTATGTGTATATGTATGGCGTATGTGTGTATGTCAAATGTTTAGGTGCATAACTTTTAGCCCACTGTGTATATAAACATGTAAATACATACATGGATGCACGCGCGCGCACACACACACATACATACACACAATGCAATACATAAATACATATATATATATATATATATATATATATATATATATATTGTGAAGTATATTTGCCAGCTAAATGTAGCAGACCCATAGAGGATGATGCTACTGTTCTTTATAGCCCCAATAGCATTGTCCCCTATGGGTCCACCACATTTAGGTGGCAAATATACTTCATGATTCCATGCTGCTACTGTTTACATCTCGCTCAGAGATTTATTACTGCTTATATATATATATATATACATTTTATGTACACTTTTTTATGTACATTCCTTTATGTACACTGATTTGTTCTGCTTTTTTATGTTTAACCCTACAGTCTCTTATGTGGTGGTTTAATAAAGTGTGTGATTGAGTATTATCTGGTAATTGATATTTGATTTAGATGTATTTCTCCATTTTCTTATCTTGTATATATATATATATATATGAAAAGGATCCAGTGCCACTTCTTTGTCACTCTCCAGCTGCTAGATTACTGCAGTAATCTAGGAGTTGACCTGTCGGTTACCTGCAGCCAATGAAATTATTTCTCATAAACTGTGATATTAAATATAAATATATAAGTGTGTGGGGTTGGCATTTATCTACCTACCAACAAACTAACTAACCTACATACCTACTTATGTACCTACCTAGATCTCTGTTTATGCAAGTGTGTATGTGTGTGTATGTGTGTGTGTGTGTGTGTGCACATGTAAGTGTGTGTGTGTAGAAAATGTATGTATATATATGTATATATATATATATAATTTGCTGTTCCATTATAGGTAGGATCAAGGAAAGAAAAAGAATGACTGCATCTGGTGAGAGACAAATGTATGTTAATATATGCAGAATATAAAAAGAGCTTCTAATACCTGCGTGCCATAGAGACACAATAATTTGGTTAATTTATATGACATGCCATGTGTCTCCAAGCAATCTTTCAGGCTCAATGCATATCATTAGACCTGTTTTTAAAACCAGGAAGCTCTTCTATAGGAAGACATGAGAAAAATGAGAAGAAAATGGGGGTGTGTGTCTGTCTGCATGTCTCTCTCTCTCTCTCTCTCTTGTGTATATATATATATATATACTCTTTACTCTCTCTTTACTCTTTTACTTGTTTCAGTCATTGACTGCAGCCATGCTGGAGCACCGCTTTCGATCA
>NW_021831386.1:0-3016 GCF_006345805.1 Octopus sinensis | reverse complement strand
TCCGGTTGATCACGAATCAACGGAACAGCCTGCTCGTGAAATTAACGTGTAAGTGGCTAAGCACTCCACAGACACGTGCACCCTTAACGTAGTTCTCGGGGGGTATCAGCGTGACACAGAGAGTGACAAGGCCGGCCCCTTGAAATACAGGTACAACAGAAACAGGAAGTAAGAGTGAGAGAAAGTTGTGGTGAAAGAGTACAGCAGGGATCACCAGCATCCCCTGCCGGAGCCTCGTGGAGCTTTTAGGTGTTTTCGCTCAATAAACACTCTCAACGTCCGGTCTGGGGAACTGGAGTGTAAGCTATAAAGAACTCGACAGAGTTCAAGATACCGTTAGTAGTCTACACATCCAAACATCCAGCTACTTTTGCCATTAGCACAAGAACAGAGTGGCTCAGAACCAACGATATCATGGTTTCGTTTTCTCTAGATTAGGGTTTTTGTGTAATTTTAAAATCGCTCTTTTAACGACTTAAAAGATGGATTTCTAAACCAAGCACATCGTTTATCTATGAAATGTGTCAAGTTAGATTTAGTGAGGCTGCGAACAACCTAAAGACTAGATGGTCGGAGCGGTTTACAGTTGAATATGGCTTGCTGTCGTGGC
Source organism: Octopus sinensis (assembly GCF_006345805.1). Lineage (NCBI taxonomy): Eukaryota > Metazoa > Mollusca > Cephalopoda > Octopoda > Octopodidae > Octopus > Octopus sinensis. Next base: position 2,406 of record NW_021831386.1, on the reverse strand, counting down.
TGCACGGTGAGGAAAAGTGTGCTTATAGTGCGAGCTACAAGGCCTCGCGTATTTAATCGACCCCGAAAGGATGAAAGGCAAAGTCGAGATCGGCGGAATTTGAACTCAGAACGTAGCGGCAGACAAAATACCTATTCCTTTACTACCCACAAGGGGCTAACCACAGAGAGGACAAACAAGGACAGACAAACGGATTAAGTCGATTATATCGACCCCAGTGTGTAACTGGTACTTAATTTATCGACCCCGAAAGAATGAAAGGCAAAGTCAGACTCGGCGGAATTTGAACTCAGAACGGAGCGGCAGACGAAATACCGCTAAGCATTTAGCCTGACGTGCTAACGTTTCCGCCAGTTTGCCGCCTTGAGTGACACATGTATTAAAAGTTATTTTTATACCAAGGGCTGAGGGAAAAGTCTGCTCAGTTTACTACCAACAGTTTAGTCGCTTGGTTCATATGGGAATGATAACGGTTGACAAAATCCCTTGAAATTATTTTTCCTAAATGGAGTTAACTTGTGACCCACTTCGTTACTTCTACTACCGGAGTACCTGATAAAAATATGTAAACAAATATAAAGGAAAAATTTAGCTGAACAGAACACATACATACACATGCAAATACATATACATATTCACACACACACACGCACACCACACACACACACACACACACACACACACTCACACACACACACACTCACAAACTCACACACACATACACACACACAAGGCCTAGGGGTTAGAGAGTTGAAGCTTCGATTCCTGGAGCGGACGCTGAGTTGTAACTTTGAGTAAGGTACTTCGTTTCACGTTGCTTCATTCTATTCACTGAGTGTGCACGAACGTGTTAAATACCATTGTACAGAAATATCATTGTACATCCTACACACACACACACACACACACAACGAGTTTCAGCACTGTTTCCTTCTACCAAATTCACACACACACACACACACACACACAACGGGTTTCAGCACTGTTTCCTTCTACCAAATTCACTCACAAAGTATTGGCCACTCCGGGGCTCTTGATGAAAAACACTTGCCCAATGTGCCGCTCAATGGAACTATACGAAACCACACGGTTGCGAAGCAAGCATTTTAACCACACAACCATCTTGGGAAGTTTTGCAAAGTACTCTTCAAAGGTTATGCACATTTTTAGAACAACAGTTGGAGTACGGGAGCTGAGACACTTACTAGAATATATCGTAGCATTTTGTTCGCTGTGGTTATGTCGGTGAGCGAAATGTCGATAATACTTTCTTGTGATTGACTACCGAAAATAGCCGTGATGCTAATATATTTTGATGGGGTGAAAGAAAATTTCCTCGCCATTATTATGTTCTTTGAAAAATGTGCTGCATGCTTCTAATGTATCCTTGCTGTGTGATTCCTTCTGACGTTAGTGATGTGATCTGGGATTTTATCACAAGAGATTCGCGTGCTATACAGAATAAACCATCTGGGGTTGATTTCAGCTTCTTTCTTCCTTCCATCTTCCTTTCTTTCTTTCTTTCTTTCTTTCTTCTCTTTTACCAGCGTGAATTCTTTAAGTGATCGTTCTTCTTCAACAAGCCTTTGAAGTACCTTTTCAATAATTCTTATTTTAGCAACTATTTTCTCGTCCTATGGTTCGATAAAGTATTTATAACTCATATCGCCAGCTTCTTTTTTCTACACATAAAAATTCCTCTATCTCTAGGAATGATGTTCTAAATGTGGTTAGGTTTTTTCTCTCTGTCAGAGATGTGTTATTTTTATACTGTTGTAATTACTGTGTGTGTATAAATAAACTTAGGTATTCTTTATTAAGAGGCTAAGAGACGTTTCCCAGTTCATCACTTGCTGCTTAATGGTAGTTGTGCCCTAATCTGATCTTCAATAATCGACTACTGAAAAGTAGGGGTAAAAATGGTATAAGTTTAAGGCTTTCGTGACGTCATATACAGACAGCTTTACAATACTATGGTTAAAGATAAACGAGAAATAGCTATGTTGACAGTTTATGTTGCTTGAAGCATTTAAACTCAGTATATTTTGTTCTCCGATAAAGCAGCTGATCTTTCATACTTCTTAATACTTCTAGTTCAGTAATAATAATAATAATAATAATAATAATAATAATAATAATAATAATATAATAATAATAATAATAATAATAATAATAAAATATTTGGGAAGGGGGCTAGTTGATTACATCGATTCCAGTGTTTCACTGGTACATAATTCTTGATTCCCGAAAGGAGGAAAGGCAAAGTCGATCTCGGCGGAATTTGAACTCAGAACGTAATGATGACGAACGAAATGCCGCTAAGCATTTTGTCCCCGTCGTGCTAATGATTCTGCCAGTAGTTAACGACTGACTAATGTTGAAGAAGAGAAGAAGAAGAAGAAGGAG
>NW_021831384.1:0-2968 GCF_006345805.1 Octopus sinensis | reverse complement strand
ATCGATAAAAGAGATATTATTTAAGGAGCAAAACCAATGTAGATTTTTAGATTAGAAGCGAGAGTGTAATTCCTCTGAGAGAAGTAAGGATTATTTTTGCATGAAAGAATAATAATTGGCGACTTCAAAACGGCTGTTGTTTCGTGTATGTTATAAGTGTCGTTACAGAAGTCTAGCCAGTGTTTGTTGAGAACTGATTCTTCACGACGAACCAGGGTTGATATCTGAACCTGACGTCTTAAACATGTAAGATATTTTGAACCTCCTATCTGTTATCTCTCTATATATAAACGGCAGTTTGTCTGTCTGTGTGTCTGTGTGTCTGTCAGGTTGTACCCTCACCCTGACCACGGCTTTCAACCGATTCTGATGAAACTTGACACACACATAGCCCAATGTCATAATTCAAAACTGACGCAGCGAAAATTTTGAAAAGTTCCCCAGTTCTGAAAAAATCGATAAATTTGACATGGGGTCGATAATCTAAGCTTTTTATATGCAACACATTTTCTGTCATGGGGACACAACTCGACCTTTTTATCGCCCAAAGGGACAGCTAGGAACATCGTATACACAGAAGTATTCGAGTGAAGAGAAGACATTGCAACCTATACACGCATCTTCGTTCCCTAGAGAGAAAGGACCCTATTGGGATTAGCCGTTGCCTACTAGGGGCTCTTACATACCCGGCAACGCCGGACTATGCTGCTAGTATATATTAATTGGTCATTCAGCACCGACAGCCAAACCGCTGCTTAATTGTTGAAGAAAGTATCTCCGTAAAGTTTGGTATTATACAGCAAAAAGCAAGTGTTCAGTCGGATCTCTGGAGAAGCTCTTTTCCTGTTAAGTTGCCTCACAGTGGACCAGGCGGTTTTAGACTCCATGCGCGCTTCTGTTGCTTACTTGATTGCTTTATCAAGTATTTTATTTGAATTAAGGTTCTATTGTACTTGCTGAGCCGACCTAGATCGACATTTTTACGTCATTGTTTTCAAAATATAAATGGCTCTTGTAATTTTCTCATAGAAGTAAAGCTTATTGTATTCTTTGGCTTATTTGGGAGCAATTCTAATGCTATGTTTCTGCTATTAGTGATTAAGATGCCGGATACAGCATTAATATTCCTGTCCTCAAGCTTGTCAAAAAGTGACGTGTGTATGTAAATCAAGATACCTATAAACTCCTTACACAGTTTACCTGCTAAGTTTTTTAATTGATCTCATCAGATTTCTGGCATATAATTTGTACGTGCGTTAGCTGATACTTTGTATATGGTGTTTACATAAAACAATTTTGTGGTCACATTTAACCCATTCAAGCAAATTTCTCTAATACTATCAGCGCAATCTTTCTGAGCCAGGATTGTTGAGAAAAGTTACCATATGTATGCCGATATATCCGGTGTTTACCTGCACGTTCTGAAACTTTGTATTAGTAGCCACCTAGCTGTGCTATTACTGAAGTCTTTCAAGTGCTTGTAATCTCTATTTTTGTTGTAAAGGGCGCCCTGCCTGAGTGTTAAACTCCTAACCCAATATACCACTTTTGTGTTGAGATTGCTCTGTGATCGATGGCTCCTAACAATATTACTAAAAAAAATAATTTCTGGTAGCTCTTTATGGTGTTTGCAAAAACAGAGAGCAGTATCTACTGATTTCCCCAACAATGTGACTCTTATGGAATACTCAGTGCATTTCGTAATACTGTGGGAAGAATTCTGAAAACACCAAGACACCAATTCCTCCGGACACTGAAATTACTAAATTTCCCCCAGAGCTTTCCACAACAATACTGATGTAGATCGCTTTCAACTAAAATTTAAAAGAAAAGGTAAAGGCTCAACATCAATCTAAATACTATTTGGGTGTTGCATTGTAATCCTTCGGTAATATCTACAATCTACCAAAGTGTCAATGTGCATTCATAGAATAAGTTTGAATACAGTGAGCAAGTAGAATCATGCGAGCCGGACTGGGACTTTTCGCAAACTAGCCCAACAGACATAAACATTTAGAGGAGATGCACGGCTTTACCGCGCCACAAAATTACAGAAAGTTTCATCTCACTCGGCTTTTTTATGACATAACTTTACAATTACATTCACATAGATTGTCGAATTTATCAGTCTTGAACGAACAATCACTGCATTGTATCTTACAATTTATATGTTGACTAGATTCTCGTAAACATTTTCTTTCGTAAAACACTTTCAGTCGAGTTGAAGTATTTTATCTTCATTTCGTCTTTCAACGTGTATGCATGTTTGGAGTGAGAATATATGGGTACACGCTTTTTAACTAAATAATACTCTCAACACACACATACACTTATATGTGTGTATGTATGCACGCACGCACATATACCCATATATGTATACATATACATACATATATATATATATATATTATATATATATATATATAATATTATATATATTATATACATCTATGTATATATGTGTACAGATGTATGTTATAAATATATACATACATACACACACACAGGCACACAGACACCGACACACAAACACACGTATAGGATATATGATATAATATATGTTAATCGCTTTCTAACTATCTATACAGTATTCTGAATACAAAATGATGAAATACAAATTGCATTAATTAAAGAACGTTATACTTTTTATATAATTTTAAACGTGTTTGATTATATCATAAGATAAAACTATATTTACAATTTTCAAATATCAGACACAATCGATTTTTCTATTAAACAATATATTTTTATGGACTCATTAGTGATTATAGTAAGTTAATGTATATCTTAAAATCAAATATTTGCATGCATTTACCTAAAATATACATAAAACAAACAAATATTATATTTCGATTTCTCTTACGTAAATTCCAAGGATATGATTGCAAATGTGTTACTGCAAAGAACCACCATTGATATCCGCTTCATTTTATATTCTATCTGCAGATTCTTTTTCATGATGCGGCGC
>NW_021831383.1:0-2793 GCF_006345805.1 Octopus sinensis | reverse complement strand
ATATGTATGTATATATATATATATATTATATATATATATATTTGTGTGTGTATATATAATATATATATATATATACACATACACATATATATATAAATCATATATAATATGTGTGTGTATACACATATGCATGTGTGTAATTGTGTAGAACATTTTATGTGATAAATATTTAATATAACGTTCCAAAATGTTTGCACTTACCAAAGGCGAGTAGAATGCTGATCCTTCGGCGCCGAGAGGTAAATAGCCCTGGGTAGCAGCGGCAGCAGCATACGCCGATGCTCCACTATAAACACTCTCGGTCAATCCTGGAACACGGGGATAATTCAATAAACTGGCACTGTACTGGCATGAGCAAATCGTCTGTCCAGTATGAGGGTCCGTAATAATTGGACGTCCATTTTCACAACATCCGCGATTTGAAGACGCACCTGTTCCAGCCGTCGACATTTGTAAAATGTCATATAATCTCGCTTGCATATTGAACAAACACTAAAGTGAAAAATGCCGGGTGGGGAGGAAAAGGTGGATGTTAATTTCGCGCCTGGGAAGGGTGGGTCGTGGCTGATTATGGACCAGCCAGTGTTTGCTTGATGTATGGATATATTTATATATGTAGATGTATGTTCATATTTAAAAGTATAAAATGAAATGAAATAAATTGTAATTTAAATAAACAGCGGCTGAAGTGTTGAGTGTATTAATATGTACTCAGCAATTATATTATAAATATATATGTATATTTTTCTATAATAATGGAGTGTGTTTATATGAGGGGAAACGATATTTATGAGTGAATGCATTCATGATAAACCAGATATGCTTTACGTTTGTATATTTTTTCCGTCTGGTCTTATAAAATATTTAAATTATAAATACCCAGGAATGTAAAACTGACAGGAGAAAACAAAAGGATCTCCGGTCATCTTATATGGAGCTAATTAATTAATTAACATTCAATTGATCGGCTCATACACATGCGTATGTGTGTATCTATGTATGTATATGTGTGTGTATGTGTTTGATATGTTTTTGCGAGTGCGCTCGTGTGTGTTTGTTTTGTACTCTTGTAACAATTTAATGAGGGTATAACGCTTTGTATAAATAAATACTGTTGGTGAATTTCGAAGCGTTAGTTTGTTTCGAACATCCAATTCTTGTGGTCGTTATCCTTGGTACAAAAGTGCCTATTGGTTGGGTATCACTAACAATAACAATAACAAATACTACTATTATTATTATTATTAGTGGTGCCAAGTAGTAGTAGTAGTGGTAGTAGTAGTATGTAAAAATAGTGAAGGACACTTGATTTCTTTTCTTTTTTCTTTTTTGATTTGGTCTATTTTTGGATTATCACTTTTAAAATCCCTGCGTCAAATTGAATAAAGTCTTTAAAACTTTAAAGTTGTCTTTTCTTGAAAATGAAAAAAAAACAAAAAACAAAAACTTCTTAGCTAAATAAATTTGTTGTTCTTTTTGTTGTTGTTGCTGTTATTGTTGTTATTTATGCTGTCTCATTATCTATTCATTCATCCTTGTTATTTTTTTTTAGTCCTTTGAGGAAGGGTGAGAGGGTCATTGTCATACGTACTGTAGTGTAGCCGTCATTTTCTCTTTTCTTTTATATTCTTTTCGTTTCTCTTAATTATTTTTCTCTTTTTCGTCTCAATCAAATATTTGTTTAGAGGTAGCGAAATCTGTGTTATTGAGCATGGATGCATATATGTTGTCATATATGCATATATATCATCTATATATACACATATATACATATATACACATTGGAAGCATATGTCATCGCAAATTAAATTCCATGAGTTTTGAAAATGAGGTAATAATGCTTCGTATGTAGAGACATTATTTATAACTATATCGATAGAGGTATATAAATACGTTGAAATATTTAAATGAAATATTGTGCATCTATCTCTATATTTATGTGTGTGTGCGTTTAATTATAATGTGACTGAAGAAGAGAAAGAAAGGAATAAGAAAATTTGTATCCAGATGTAATTAAAGAAGAATAAATTTATGTTGGTTATACTTTAAATAAATATTTTAATAATTAATGGTGACTAGAAATTAATTGTTGTTTCTTTGTAATTAATTTTCCCCCGACAGTTAACAGAAAATAACAACAAATTAAAATTATAAACGGAACAAAAAAAAATAAAAGAAAGGTTAAATTTTGTTAAAAAACAAAATTAGTTATTAAATAACTGACTGGTAGAATGTAACCGCAACGTAAAAAATAACAACCATGAACATAGTCCAGAGCAGGTAAGTCCGTTTTTCTTTTCATGAAACAGGGTATGTAACATACCGAAACCACCCTTTTCTTGGTGTATTTCCTATCCTTTTAAATTTCACAAACAAAAATGTAAAAGAAAAAATTAATACATATGTATATATATTTACATGTGTGTATTAATATGTGTGTATTTATATATATTTATATATCATTCTATAACAGGGATATGCTTGTTTTTTTCTTGCTGTTTTTGCTCGTTTTGTTTTCAATTATTTCCTTGTTTGTTTGTTTTTGAAGTTTTCGGGGGGCTTTTTGTTTGTTTTGTTTTTGTTGTTATTATTATTATTATTGTTGTTGTTGTAGTTTGTTATTGTTGTTGTTTTTGTAGCCGAGACCTTAAGTTAGATTCCAGTTTCGACATTATACAGAGAGTGAGAAGCCTTGTGCAAGCCAACCTACTCGCTGGCAGCTCGTGGAACAGACTATGTTCTCTTAACAGTCTCTAGTAAGCTGTTCGCTTCAACTTTTTCTCTTTTTCTTTT
>NW_021831382.1:0-2971 GCF_006345805.1 Octopus sinensis | reverse complement strand
CTGCCTGGTCTCTCAAGCTGCTAGAAATAACAGCTAAATCTTTACCGTTTTGTCTCAAGGAACACATATTGAATCGTTCAGATTTTATACACTACACACAAAGGAAAAAAAAACACCGCACACATACATACACACACGTGCAACGCACGCACACACACACACACACACACACATATCTTTTATATATACATATATATATTAATAAATAAAACATATGCATATATACATACATATATGTATGTACCTACCTCTACATGTATATATACACGCATATATGGGTACAGGACACCAAAAAGACGTCGAACACAATATATATATATATATGTACACATATTCTATCGGTCTCTTTTGCCGAACCACTAAGTGACGGGGACGTAAACACACCAGCATCGGTTGTCAAGTAATGCTAGGGGGACAAACACAGACACACAAACAGACAAACCACATACATACATATATATATATATATATATATATATATATATATATATATATATATATATATATATATATATATACATATATACATATATACGACATGCTTCTTTCAGTTTCCGTCTACCAAATCCACTCACAAGGCTTTGGTCGGCCCGGGGCTATAGCAGAAGACACTTGCCCAAGATGCCACGCAGTGGGACTGAACCCGGAACCATGTGGTTGATTAGCAAGCTACTTACCACACAGCCACAATTTAAAAATGATAATAACAGAATCAAGAATATAGGCGATTTCAGGGATTATTCTCATTCGCAAAATGAACCCCTTAAATGTTGCTCAGATTGCTTTCAATTTTGGTGTATTGATGCTACTCTGAATTTTAATTACGATCAACCAATTACTTCATCGCGTAAATTAAAGAATTTGATGTTATTTGGAATTAAAGTTGGGAAATTTGGGTAATTTTAGCCAATCGACAGACAGCGAGGCATTAACCGCTTGTTACCATGACAACCACACGTGTTGTGTTTCACCCGCACGTGCTGTTCCTTCACACCACGAGATTTACTTCACCTGCGCGTTTTGTTTCAATAAAAATTTATATTTACCAATTAAAATTTTATTATAGATATTTTCCGTCAATTGTTTTAATATTTTACATATTTAGGATCTTTACCTTTTGACCGGCAGATTTAGAAAAGAATTTTTTGTAACTAAACACTTTTAAACTTTGAACACTGGTAGAATGCGTCATATAAAACATCTTGGATTTTTCGGTTTGACCGGCAGTTTTTTAAAATAATTTCCACGTAACTAAACACTTTTAAACTTCGTATACTGAAAGAATGTGTTTAGAAAACATCTTTTTCTCTTGGCTTTATTGAGAAAATTCTATAGGTTGTAACATATTTGTTGTTTTTTTCTTCAATTTCTGCAATTTCAAACAATCAATGACGTCTATTGAGGTGAAAACATTCTGTGGCGTATGAACATATCCCTCGTTTAAGAAACATTGGGTTTATTTACATTTGTGAAGAAAAACAGATACCCTTCCCCCACCCCTAACCCTAACTCTAATCCTAACCCTAAAACAGATTGAAATGCAATAGATCGATACTAGGGTCATAATTATGGGTGACAATTTCATATGACACCGCTAGAAAAAACTGCCGTTCAAACTGGAAAGATCCATCTTTTACTCTTAGCATTTTTGAGAAAAAACTTATATTTACGAAGTTATTTCATGTTAAAGTTGTCCTATATCGGTGATTTCAACCAATCAATGACGTGTATTCATCTGAATAAAATTACTGCCGTTGTTTGTCAACGTATTTTTCGTTTGTCACTGTTATTTATGACATCGTTCGTGCATTTGTACTGGTTTTAGCTTTAAGGTTTTAGCCTGTCATATATATATATATGTGTGTATATGTTTGTGTCTGTGTTTGTCCCACCAACATCGCTTGACAACCGGTGCTGGTGTGTTTACGTCCCCCGTAACTTAGCGGTTCGACAAAAAGAGAACGATAGAATAAGCACTAGGCTTACAAAGAATAAGCCCTAGGGTTAATTTGTACGACTAAACGTGGTGTTCCAGCATGGCCACAGTCAAATGACTGGAACAAGTAAATGAATATATGATATATATATTTATATATGTTTGTGTATCTGAGTTTGTCCCCCCACCATTGACTGACAACCGATACTGGTGTGTTTACGTCCCCCGTAACTTAGCGGTTCGACAAAAACAAACGATAGAATAAGTACTAGGCTTACAAAGAATAAGCCCTAGGGTCGATTTGTACGACTAAAGGTTACAGTCAAATGGCTGAAACAAGTAAAAGAATACACCTCCCCCCCCCACATATATATATATTACTCTTTTACCCTTTTACTTGTTTCAGTCATTTGACTGAGGCCTTGCTGGAGCACCGCCTTTAGTCGAGCAACTCGACCCCGGGACTTATTCTTTGTAAGCCCAGTACTTATTCTATCGGTCTCACACCAGCATCGGTTGTCAAGCAATGCTAGGGGGACAAACACAGGCACACATAAATATATGTATATATACATATATACGACGGGCTTCTTTCAGTTTCCGTTTACCAAATCCACTCACCAGGCTTTGGTCGGCCCGAGGCTATAGCAGAAGACACTTGCCCGAGGTGCCACGCAGTGAGACTGAAACCCAAACCATGTTGTTAGGAAGCAAGCTTTTTACCACACAACCTCTCCTGCGTCTACATATATATAACACATAAATGTATACATATGTATGTGTATATGTATATACACGCTCGCACGCATACACAAGCTCCCGTAAACATCCAGTGAGCCGTATCAAAACGGTTTGCTAAATTTAGCAGCCCATCCTAGAACGTTCTTGTCAAGATGGTTTTATTTTAAGAAATGCCGAAATAGAACCTAGATTTTTCTGTTTGGATTACTTTGTTAGTTTTACGACTTCACCTCTTTTCACATGTAAACATATCTCGGGTAGGTAATCTCTATGTACTCTACCCGACAGACATTA
>NW_021831381.1:0-2986 GCF_006345805.1 Octopus sinensis | reverse complement strand
TAGGTAGGTGGGTCGGTAGGTAGGTAGGGAGGGAGGGAGGGAGGAGGGAGGGAGGTAGATACATACATACATACACACAAAAATGTACGTAAATACACACATAAATACATACATATATATGTTTGTGAATGAAGATGTATATACATATTAATGTATTTAGATGAAGCAAGATGGAGAGAGAGAGAGAGAGAGGGAGAGAAGAGAGGGAATCAGCGATAATGAGATGGAAATTCACTTGTAGGTATATAGTTTTAGATATGTGTGTGAATGATTGTGTATCTATATACAGGAGCAGATGTATGCAAAATACTGCATGTTGTATTGATTTAAATACACATGTATACACATGCATGTTATGCATGTTTATTTCCATAGTAAAATACATGCCATATATATATATATGTATATATGTATATATATATATGTATATATGTATATGTATATATATATATGTATATATATAAACTTATTTGGAAATGGATGCGTGGCATTCAATCATGTAATAATACAATATATACATGCATACATATACATATATGTACATACATGTATATGCACATATATACACACACACACACACACACACACACATATATATATATATATATTATATATAATATATATATATATGCATATATGGGTACATGACGCCACAAAATGTAAACAACATGAAATACGAAGACAAACTTAGGTATGCAAACAACGAGAGAAACAAATCAAAAACAAGACAAGTAAAACAAAGAACGATCCTTCATCAGTTGTCGGCTGCCCATCTAATTCTCATTTCGAGCATTTAACGGCAATATGAGGATAAGGCTTGTATTGTTAAACAGGTGGTATATAATACACTGTGTGCAATATAAGGCTTCGAAAGGTAGTTGCTACCGCGAACCAAAATAAAATTTGGGATTTGCGGAGGGTCAAAGTTGGTAACAAAAAACAGGACAGTGGAGACATACAGCAAACCAAACGAAAAGAAAGATGGAGGGCCGTTAGGCCAGGCGAGGTAAGGTAGCGAACGGTGGAGGAATATTGTATTTGACAAGAGAAAAGATAGAAGAGGAGATGGATAAGAGTGCGTCTGGTCTGTACGACAGACTGAAGGAAAAGAAAGATGGTCACATGAGGAAAAGAAAGATGGACGATGGTCACGTGTGAGCAACGAGGGAGAGTAGAGGAGAAAGATGGAGAGAGGGACTGATAGAAAACGGTGAAGGGGAGAAAAAAGAATTAGATAATGGAAGAGAGAGAATACGAAAGGGGGAGAGAGAGAACAGTACAGAGTAGAATCGCATCAAAATTATTATGATAAACCTACTTGGAAGTGGATGCGTGGCGTTCAATCATATAATACACACACACACACACACACACACACACACACATATATATATATATATATATATGTATGTATGTATGTATATATATGCATATATACATATGTACATACATACATATATATGTTTATATATATGTATATATGCATATATGGTTACAGGACGTCACAAAATGTAAACAACACGAAATATGAAGACAAACTTGAATATGCAAACAACGAGAGAAACAAATGGAAAACAAGACAAATAACATAAAGAACACGTATATACCTATGCCGGGTTGGCCAAAAGTCATCCGACAGTAAATCAAAATTCCATAAATCTGTTATTCTGTATTGACCCGAATAGAAAATGGAAAATTGTGTCGCCCAAGAAGGACTTCAGTTTGAACAATTTTCATGATGTTTCATGCTAAGATGCTTTTAATAAATTTTATTCAGTTGTTAAACATAAATAGATTTTGGAAATAAATGGCTTTCATTTACTGCCAGGTGATTTTGGCCAACACTATATACATATATATATATATATATATATACATACACACAATGTGTACTTAATATAAGAGATAAAGTGTACGTACGCCACTATATAAACTATATATATATATATATATATATATATATTATATATATATACTAAATACAAAATGGGATAAGGACGCAAAACATCCGGACAACTAGGTGATACAAAAAGGGACAACAAAAAATCTAGATAAACGATACAAAGAAAACAAGGACGGGTCAATAGAAGCTTTCTATCTTCAGTCAAGAAGCAGATTATCCTCGCAATTTTGGCTCATTATTGTGTGTCTTCTAATGCCCCCACGGGCCGACCAAAATTTTGTGAGTGGATTTGTTAAACAGAAACTGAAAGAAGTCGTCGTATGTGTGTGTGTGTGTGTGGTGTGTGTGTGCGTGTGTGTGAGTGTGTGTGGTGTGTGTGTGTGTGTATGCATGTGTGTTTGTGTTTGTCCCTCACCATCGCTTGACAACCGATGCTGGTGTGTTTAGATCCCCATAACTTAGCGGTTCGGCAAAAGAGACCGATAGAACAAGAATTAGACTTACAAAGAATAAGCCCTGGAGTCGATTTGTTCGACTAAAAGCCGTGTTCCAGCATGACCGCAGTCAAATGACTGAAACTAACAAAAGAATAAAGGAATACACACACACACACACACACACACACACACACACACACACAAACATATATATATATATATATATATATATATATATATATAGGGGTTGGACAAAATAATGGAAACACCTACCATCATAATTTTGAAATACATATAAAACTGTCAAAAGCTTGTTTATTTTTATGATTTTTAATTTATTATTAGTGTTGACTAATATGTTTTATTAAAATTGCTGTTTCTTTTCACATATTACCAGAAAAAGGTAATTAAAATCCATTAAAACGACAGATGTATCTGACTTTCAAAGAGGTCTAATTGTTGGTGCTTATATGGCAGGTACTAGTGTAATGAAACCAGCCGAAATACTTGCTGCATCAAGAAGTACTGCCTTGAAAGGAATGGCAGTCTTTGAGAAAGAGAGAAAAACCTCCTCATCGAAACAAACCCCGGAAGAAAATCAAAACTTTCAGATAGAGACCGTCGGACCCTTATGCAAATTGTTAGA
>NW_021831380.1:0-3005 GCF_006345805.1 Octopus sinensis | reverse complement strand
CACGGCATGCCCAGCCCTCCTTTTAACGGGTTGTGACAGCAAATGGATCGCCTGACCATCGAGATAGATAGGTAGGTAGGTAGGTAGGTAGGTAGGTAGGTAGGTAGGTAGGCAGGTAGGTCGGTAGGTAGGTAGGTAGGCAGGTAGGTAGGTAGGTAGGTAGGTAGGCAGGTAGGTCGGTAGATAGATAGATAGATAGATAGATAGATAGATAGATAGATAGATAGATAGATAGATAGATAGATAGATAGATAGATAGATAGATGGATGGATGGATGGATTGATGGATGGATGGATAGATAGGTAGGTAGGTAGGTAGGTGGATGGATGGATGGATGGATGGATGGATGGATGGATAGATAGATAGATAGATAGATAGATAGATAGATAGATAGATAGATAGATAGATAGATGGATGGATTGATGGATGGATGGATAGATAGGTAGGTAGGTAGGTAGGTAGGTGGATGGATGGATGGATGGATGGATGGATGGATGGATGGATGGATGGATGGATGGATGGATAGATAGATAGATAGATAGATAGATAGATAGATAGGTAGGTAGGTAGGTAGGTAGGTAGGTAGGTAGGTAGGTAGGTAGGTAGATAGATAGATAGATAGATAGATAGATAGATAGATAGATAGATAGATAGATTTACACACACACACACACAATGTGTGTATGAGGTGTGCGCATGGTTGTGTGTTCCTTGTAAACACATGACCTAAGCATAAAGTTATGTAACAATGTGACATGGATTCCAGTTATATAACAAAATAATTCAATAAAACTGCGAGCGAATCAATGGAATTTAGTTATTCAATATTGTAAAAGTTTTATCTGAGGTACTAGTGTGTGTGTGTGTGTGTGTGATTGAGCGTGTGTGTGTCTGTGTGTGAGTTTGTATGTACGTGCTTTTTTTGTATATGCTTGAATAATGTGTACAGAAGAGTATATAAATGTATTTATACATGCACTCACTGACATATATAAATATATATATATATATATATATATACATACAGGTATGAAAATATGTTTACACACACACACACACACATATATATATATATATATACACACACACATAAATGCACATGCACACGTAACTTACATATACATATATTCATATGTACAAATATATAAATATATATATATATATATTACCACACACACACACACACGCACATATACGATGTGTATGTATACATGAATTATATACCCATACACCTACTGTTCTAAAATGTTTAGTCCCCAAAATTGGTAAGTGTATAGTTTCATTATTGCCATCGGAGACTAAATTTTTGTGGATCTTATTAGAACCAATCATTTCCTGAAATTGGTTTTACTGACGACGTAGACAGAATCTTCGATAACGTATTCTTTCAGAATTAGTGTACATATTGTTAGACACACGCAAAACTGAATCCTCGTTTTCATATTACACTATCAAAATATCAAGTTTTTAATAGAAACACATCTAAAGTAAGCTATTCATATTGTAAAGTTTTGTAAATTATATTCATAACTTTAATTACAGAAACCTTTCAAACAATACCAATTGTTTCCTTCTTCTAGCTATAATAGCCCTTTGACGGTCATTACCTTTTGACAGCGTTAATCCAACTCGAAAATATTAGTCTTAATTTCCTTATATCGTATTAAAAGAGAATTGCTTTATTCTTTGTTTCTACCAACATAGTCAATTATCAAAGAAAACCGGAAGAAAATTTTCCACAGGCTTTCTCAAGTACATCTGGCAACTTAAAGAATCAAATCTATACTGCAAGCTTGCTTTAAGTGAGAAAATAGTTACTGCTAACTTTTTCGAAATATTTACATAGTAATTGATTGACGCAGTAAATTCTTCAACTAATGGGCTGAATATTCCGATATATTTTTGTCTTCCCTGATAGAGACGCTGGCAAAATCGTTATTGCGTCGAACAAAATCTTTAATAGCTTTTCCTTTCATCTTTTCGGTGTCGATGAAACAGTTACTAGTTCAGTGCTGGGATCGATGTAATCGGTTTCTTCTCCCCTCAAAGTTGTTGGTTTTGTAGCAAAATTAGAAAAAATTAATTAATCTTTTCCTCGGTACTTAGTTTCAATCATGTGATTTTCAAATAGTGATTACGTCATAAACCATGAATATAATTTCTTTATCTCGTGGCAATCCACCAGAGTTCGCTATCATAATAAAATATCGCTAGTGCAAGCTTATTATATACCACCTTTCATGTTCACATTTTCTACAACGTCTGTTTATCAGAATCATGAGAGTCAGAGTCACAACATTTTCTATAACATCTTTCAGAACCATGAGAGCCAGAGTCACAATTATAAAGTTCCACCGTCCAATAAATATATTATATAATTCATTATTCGGAATCGAGTATTCTTTATTCGTCCTCTTGTTGACACGTATTTGTTCACATCTATCTCTACATGTCTCTTTCTGTAATTGTTGAAGAAGCGAGTAGACGCAAATACATCAATTTTTAATTTTATTATTATTGTTATTATTATTATTTTTATTTTTATTATTATTATTATTGTTGTTGTTGTTGTTATTATTATTATTATTGCTGGAGCCATTGGACTGGCAAGGTCTGTAACCCGGATTCCATGGCGTATAAGTGACCAAAATCACAGCATTACCCCTTAACGGGATGCCGATCATTTGCGAGGATCAAGATCAGCAATTTTTGAGGGGAGGGTACAATTTGATTACATCGACTCTGATTTCCACTCAGAACTTAAAGAGCCGGAAGAAATGTCGCTAAAAATTTTATCCGGTGTGCTAATGATTCTGCTAAGCTCGTCACTATGACACGAATATTACCATAAAGTAAACATTCTTTCTATGAGTATTTCCGAAACTCACTGTTTCCATTTATTTCACATACATGCTGAACATAGTCCCAGTATATTTCTCATTGGTTATACTACACACTCTGTAATTAATTTGATCGCAATATTTTTCAAGGTTTTACAATAAAA
>NW_021831379.1:0-3017 GCF_006345805.1 Octopus sinensis | reverse complement strand
GTCTTCAGAATGAAACAAGGCAACGACTTCATTGAAAATTGAAGGCGCCGAGAGCCCTTAGAAAACAAAATCAACATCATCTGTTTACCATTATCTTTAGTATTAATTATTATTATTAATCAATATTATCATCATCATTAATTGTTGTTATCGTGCCGTTGCGTCAAATTTCTTTTCGGCATTTTTTAAAAATTACGCGTGCATACATATGTGACGTTTGCATCAAGGAGATATATATATATATAATTATATATACATATATATCTTCATATATATGATATATATATAATATACATTTCTTAGTAAGAAAGATGGAATTTAATTTTGTTATTGTAAACGTACGGTTGTTATAAACGTATATGTTTCAATCAGATGTAATATATAATATATATTTTCTTTACCTCTTTACATTTAAAAAGAAACTTTTTCTCTTCTTTTTTATATATCGTGTTCCCTTTTCTTTTCGATATCTCTTGTAGGGTTGGTTAATCCTTTAAAATGGTAAATAAAAAACCAAGCGATTCAGGAGTGATTTTATTCATAATCACGGATTGGTAGAAATTATCATTTTTCATAGAGCAAATATTGTGAATAGAGAAAAGAGAGAGAAAACGGAAAAAAAAAAAAAAAATCTGCGAGCAAGCGACAGACAGACAGACAGAAAAGTAAAAAGATAGAAAGAAAGAAGGAGGGATCGACGACGATAATTTCCGAGATCAAATCCAGCTGTGTTCCTTCGTACTTCCCGCACACAGAGAAAGAGATCGACAGGAGATCGATAAAATCAAATCAACGATAGGAAAAAAATAATAACATCGATGCAATAAGATGTTGATCGTAAAAACAAAAATCTCCTTAATTTTCTGTGCTTTTTTTTTCCTTTAAGAAATCGCGTTTTTCCGGCAATAGAAATTATGCATCATAGCGCTTGTTATTGTTGTTGTTATTATTGTAGGAGTAGTAGTAGTAGTAGTCAATGTTGACATCAATAATTAATTAATGACGTTGCTGTTGTTGTTGTTGTTGGTGGTGGTGGCGGTGGCGGTGGCGATCGCGAGGTCGTTGTGGTTTGTTCGTGTTTAATATTCCCTCCGTGTTTTTGTTGATAATTTTCGTGGTGGCGGTTAATTTTACGTCCTCTTCTGCTGAAATCAAAAGCAAATTACTGCTTTTGTTGTTGTTGTTGTAATAGTAGTAGTAATAGTAGTAGCAGTAGTAGTAGTAATAATAATAATAATAATAATAATAATGATGATAATAATAATAATAATAATAATAGTTGTAATAATAGTAGTAGTTGTTCTTGTTTTTTTTTATAGTGTTGTTTTCTCCTGTGAATGTTTGGAACTGCTGCTGTTGTTGTTACGGTTAACTATTGCTACTGCCTACTACTACTACTACTGCTGCTGTCGTTGCTGCTGCTGCTGCTGTTCTCACGGCTGCTGCTACTGCTGCTGCTGCTGCTGCTGTCAAAAGCAACAATTCCACAACAATTTACTAACAATCCAAAACAAATAATCAACTACAGATGTATCAATATCGGAATGATATCGATACAACACGCTTCCAAAAGAACAACAACAACAACAACAGCAACAACAACAACAACAAACAACAATTACGGCGACGACGACGACGGCGACGCGATCGAAAAAAAAAAATGGCAGCAAATTCGAAACAGTTTTTCCTTGGCCAAGATGTCTTCTTTCTTCAAATGTGTTGAAACTGTTGTCTGGGTAAGTGTTGTAGTGGTTGTGATGTGTTGGTGGTAGTGCCGACGATGCGGTGTAGTGCGGTGGAAGTGGTGCGGAAGCGGTGCTTACTGCTGCTACTACTACTACTACTATTGCTACCACTACTGCTGCTGCTGCTACTACCACTGCTACTGCTGCAGGTGGCGGCGGCGCTGCTGGTGTGAAAGTAGCGCGATGGCGCTACTGCTGCTGGTCATGGTGTGTCAGCGATGTTGTTGTCAGGGTGGTGGTGGTGGTGGTGGCGATGGCAATGTTGTAGCAGGAGCTGCTACTAGTAGTAGTAGTAGTAGTAGAGTGGTGGTGGAGGCGGTGATGGTGATGGTGATGGTGGTCGTCGTCGTAACGTTATTTTTGTGTTTTTCTTGTTGTTTATCCAGCCCCGTCTTCAACCCAGATTGAGTTGACTTTATAATCAAAGCTATTCCAACCGTGACCCTCTCGTCTCTTTCTTTTCGAGGACATACATTTCCGCCGCCCCCTTTTCTTTTTCCTTTCCTATTTATTTCTTTTAAGATAAGTTAAAACGATGAGATGAAAGAACGGAATTTCGCTGCTATTTCTACCAGGTCTATGTAACCTCGCAAAGCCCCCTTCGGATTGTTGTGGTGTAGAGATATTATTAGTGTGTTTCAGTAGAAGTTGTTATTGTTGTCGTTGTTGTTGTTATTACAGTGAAATATTAATACACATTTTCCAAAACACAAAAAAAAAACAAAATTGAAAAAATACATTTACATAAAAAAAAGATCAGACGCAAGAATATTTAGTAGACGTTTGTATATGTATATATGTATGTATGTATGTGTGTGTGTGTGTATATATATATATATATATATATATAGTATGTATGTGTGTGTATATATATATATATATATATATATTATATATATATGTATATATATATATATATATATGTATATATTATATATATATTATAATATATTATATATATATATATATATATATAATATATATATGCATGTATGTATGTATGTGCATATATATATATATGTATGTGTGTGTGTACATACATATATATATAGATGTGCGAGTGTGTGTTTGTGAAATGCGTGTGTATATTATTTATACATGTTTATGTTTGCATATGTGTTTGTATGGAAGTACATTCATAACCGATGCTGGTGTGTTTACGTCCCCGTGACTTAGCGATCGAATAAGTGCTTAGCTTGCAAAGAATAAGTCCTGGGGTCGATTTGCTCGACTAAATGCGGTGTTCCAGCATAGCCGCAGTCAAATGACTGA
>NW_021831378.1:0-2969 GCF_006345805.1 Octopus sinensis | reverse complement strand
TCTAGAAAGATAAAGGAAACAGATGATTATGAATAGGGTTTTTTTTCTCTCTTTTTTTTTTTGTTTTTTTTTTTCGGGGAGGGGATTGGACTTGATAGCTTGGATAACTTCCATAGTTGACAGGCTGCAGAAAGGAAAGACTTGGGTTGCATAGCTCATTTCTAGTGTAATGTATCCCAAGATAATAATTTAGATTTAATTAAACCTAACCTCACTCTACTGTATTGTTGAATACCTTTAGGCGCCCTCCATAAACATATAATATATTATACATACACACACAGATGTATGTATGTGTATGTACACACACATATATACACACACACAATATATATATATATATATATATATATATATATATATAAAATTATATATATGTATACATATGCATGTGTCTATAAATGTATATACAAATATATGTGGAGGAGTGCATATATATATATATATATATATATATATATATATATAAATATACACACACATACTCACATATATATACATATGCATGTGAGTCTATACAAATATATATATATATATCTATATATATATATGTGTGTGTGTGTGTGTGTGTGTATGTGTGTCTGTGAGTATATATACGCTGTGTGTGTGTGTGTGTGTGTGTGTGTGGTGTGTGCGTGTGTGTGCGTGTGTGTTTGTACATGCGTGGGCGTGTGTATGTGCATGTATATGACCACGTATGCCAAGTTGTTCATTAAATATAAACCGAAAGGACCGTAAATTTCAATGGTGGGGGCGTTTGCGCGTGAGTGTGTGTCCGTCCAACGGCATATAGTACGAGTGTTAGACGATGTGTCAGACTTTATTTGTGCCCGGAAAACTGATGAGCACGTGCCATCGGTACGTTCCGCTATGGCCAAGTGATATGTTAGGCGGCGTACTTCCAATTTCGGCAAAACTCACGAACAGAACTGTTACTATTAATAAGGACTTCATTTTTTTTTTATTTATTTATTTTCAATGACATTAGCAATGAACAAGGAGAAACCGTGCCGTCAGAACTCTGTGGAAATGGGAGGCAGAATAAAAGATGGAATAAAATAAGGAGTAGCTTTTTGGGGTTTTTTTTTTTTTGTTTTGGTTTTTGATAAGGAAAAAGGAAAAAAAGGTAAAGTTTAAATGGTTGTTTGTGAAACGGAAATGATAAGGAAAGAATTATGGAGATGAACAGAAGAATGCGAGAGACACGAGATGCATGAGAATGAATGAGGGAGAGAGAGACTGACAGGCAGTGGAGAGAGAGTGAGAGATGAGATGAGATGAGACTGAAAGAAAACAGATTTTGTGATGGGCTGATTTGCCGTGGATCTCAAACGATGCGGAGCGATGGTTTGATTGCACCAAGGTATCTTGGTGCTCGCTGAGTTTTAAAAATATGATTCAAAACGTAATTTTTTTAATACACATTTAAGAGTAATAATTTCAATTTTTTATTCAAGGCCAACAATTTTAGGCGGGGTGGGGGAAATTTAATTATATCAACTCCAGTGGTACCTATTTTATCGACTTATTTTATCGCCCCCCCCCGGTACTTATTTTATCGACCCCCCCCCCCCCCCCCGAAAGAGTGAAAGGAGAAGTCGACCTCGGCAGAATTTGAACCCAGAATGTTAAGCCGGACGAAATATTTTGTCTGGTATGCTAACGATTCCGCCAGCTCACCCACCTTCACACACGTGTTTTTCTTCTGAAAGCAGATCAAATGATCTCTTTATACTGGTATATTATTAAATATTCTTGTTATCAGTTCCGAGAAATTTTGTTGCTGCTGTTGTTTAGACCCGGACCAACTCTACTCAAACAGAACTATGAGTAAAATAGAAAAGGGCATTCCAGCCGTGATCAGCCCATCTTTTTATGTATAAATCATGACTTTTCTATAATTGGATGGCGGTGTGGTTACTAATTCTCGTAGGCTGTGCAACCTCGGAGAAATAAGTTCTCTCGTTGGCATGAAACGTTGATAGATAAGGTCCGTTTCAATCTGTTTTTTAAATTAGGAACTGAATCTGACACCATTTGTTACCAACCCACACATAAATAATCTCAAATAAAGCAGCAAAGCAATCAACAAGATGTTACCGTTACAAGCGTGCCTTGTCTTGCCTTAGTTCCTTCGCTCCGTGATGGAGTAGAAGGAACACCATCGTGTCATATGGCGTGACTTGGACAAATTTTAGGTCTGGAGGGGTCCATGCCTCTCCAAATGTGACCACATATAGTCAGAATGAGAGAAAGAGAAGAAACAATTCCAGTACAGAGCTGGTACATTATTTATTTGCCCCCAAAAGCTGAAAAGCAATGTTGACCTCAGCCGGATTTGCATTTAGAGCGTAGAAAACCGGAACTATTATCACCACAATGCAATCCCTCTGACGCTTTAACGACTCTCCTAATTAGTCGCCTAGATTATTTTTCATTCGTTACTACGCAACCCTAAGTAATTGGCGAGAGCCACTCCTGTCTCTAAAATATCTTTTTCCACTCAGATTACAGATGCTTGCTAGTTTATCAAGACTCTTCTGTGTTCTGGCGGGGTTAACAATAAGAACGTCTACGGAGAAAAACAAACCGGAAATTCGATTCGCCGAATTTGAAATTCAGTCCAGAGATCTTATCTTTATAAAGAAATTCTTTCAAAATTCCCATCAATCTAAAAGTGGCGAAAATATGCTGTTTTATGGGTACTTTTAGAAATATTTCTTTTCCAAAGCGACATCACATACTCGTAGTAACTTCTTTTACTTCGTCTCTTTCTCTCTTCTCTCTCTCTCTCTTTCTCTCTCTCCCTTACTTTCTCTCCTTCTCTCTCTTCCTTTCTCTTTCTCACTTTCTCTCTCTCTCTCACTCTCCTTCTCGTTCTCTTTTTCCCTTTCTTTCTCTCTCTCTTTCTTTCTTTCTCTCTTTCTTTCTTTCTCTCTATCTTCTTCCCTCTATCCTTTTCTCTCTTT
>NW_021831377.1:0-2993 GCF_006345805.1 Octopus sinensis | reverse complement strand
ATGAAGGATGTAATGATGATGATGATGATGATGATGATGATGATTATGGTGATGATGACGATGACGACGCTGATGATGCGCAAGGCAAATGTGGAAAAAGAGCTTGTCTCGTGCCCCGATTTAAGGGTCAATGCAAATATCTGCAAGATTACGAGATTGTTTGGGCTGAAACAATTTGCGGAGACAAGTTGAACGGTCTGCTTCCTTCTCAAAGTCCTTCTTTCCAACAAATCTGGGAAACCCCGTGCGCGGTTTATCTAATGCATGCGTTGCATATATGCTATATTTATTTTATGATATATATATATAATATATATATAATATATATATATATATCTATATATATATATATATGTATGTATGTATTATATATATATATGTATTATGTATATATATGTGCATATATATATATATATATTATTATGTATGTATAAGTATGTATGTATACAAAAACCGAGTGAAAGGGAGAGGGAAGGATCGATGCGAGAGAAGAGGGATCCAGAAAGGAGAGATGTATACATACCTATATGCTTAAATATATTTGGGTGCACACAAATACAAGCGTAAGAACACATGTATTTATGTAGATATGTATATTAATATATACATGCATACATATATATAAGTGCGAGTGTATATATATACATATATATATGTGTATATATTCACCTACATATATATATATACCTACATATTATACATACATATATATATGTATATGTTTATATATATATATGTATATATATATATATATATATATATATAAACATATAGGTATATATATGTGTGTATGATGTATGTATGCATACAATAAGAAAAAGAGAGAGATAAATGGAAGGATAGAGACGAAGAGAGAAACACAGATAAGATATATATATATATATTTATATACTTAAATATATTTGGATCTTTGGGCATGTGCGTGCCATTGCGTGTGCGCACAAATACAAATAAAGAACAGACGCGCATGTGTGTAGATATGTATATTTGTATATACCTACTACGTACATATATATATATATATATATATATATATATATATATATATATATATAGTATATATATAATGTACATATATGTATTATGCATGTATGTATATATATATATATATATATATTTATTTATTCATATATATATATATGTATACATATATAAAAAATATTGACGATGATGACAACAATGTTGGTTTGGAGGAAGCGTGAGAGAAAGAAAGATAGATAGATAGATATGGAGAGAGAGAAATAGGAAGAGGGAGAGAGAGTTAGACAGAGAGACAGATAGAAAAATACATTAAAATGTAAAGTGAAAGAGAGTGGCAGAGAGGAAGAAAGATGGTTTGAGAGGGTGGGGGAGGGGGCTAGAGAGACGTGGTTTAACTTAAAACCGTACAATTTAATCGGCTTTTCTTTCTGTACAGCTCCAAATTATTAAATAATTAAACAGACTGTGTTTTTTTTTTATTTTTAGTTATTGTTTATTCATATTGATATTTGTATTTTCGTATTAATTTTAAAAAAAATATATTTTTCCCATGTTCAGTGTTGGTAACGGCTGTAGCGATGATGATGACGATGACGACAATGATGATGATGATGATGATGATGATGATGATGATGATGACGATGACGATGATGATGACGATGACGATGATGATGACGATGACGATGATGATGACGATGACGATGATGACGACGGTTGTAATGCTGTTGTTGTTTGCAGTGTTGTTAGTGGTTATGGTAATGGTGGTGATGTTGGCAGTGATGATGGTGGTGGTGGAGCCAGTGTGTATGGTGGGTGTAGTGCTAGACTTAGACATGTGTATATGTACATCGTTTCTCTAGCATGAACGTTTCTCGGCCTGGCTGGTTTCTTGCCGCCTCGCTGGCAAAAGAGATGTGTCTGAGTTCCTTAGTTTCATTCCAGGATGTTCGATACCTCATTTTACAGAGGTCACCGATATTGTTGTTGCTGTTGCTGCTGTCTTAGTTATTGCCGTTGGTTTTATAGTTGTAGGTGTCGTTATCTGTTTTTCTTTATTTCCTTGATACTCATCCGTTTAGTAGAAATCCACCCACATTTATATTCACGTACTGTTATTTTTATGTCGTTTTTTTTCTTACATTATACACACAAACACACACACACACACACACACACACACACACACACACACATACACACACACGCGCTAATATTGAACAGTGACATTGAGTGATCAGTACCGCATTGGTAGATAATTTCTAACTTAACAATCATCAAGCTACTACATTAGAGTGTTGGTACTCATATCACCAATTTGGATTACAATAAATGAGAATACAGGTTTGATAACTGTAAAGAGATTAGTTATTGCACGAAACCATCGGTAGCCTTGTTAAACCACAACTGAAGTGTATACACACACACGTATACACACACACACGTACACACACGCGCACACACACAGACACACATATATATATATATATACATATATATACATGTATAAAAAGAAAAAGAAAATTGTTTATTATTAACAGCAAATTAATCATTATTCCTTACAGCCGTTTCAATTAATACTCAGTAACTATTAAGTAAATACTAAGTATATATGTATATGACCTGAGCATAATATCTTCAGGGGGTTGGAATATACCCCTAGATGTTTTATGTGTGTTTATGGATTCAGAATAGAAGACTGGATGATACAATTTATGATTTGTATTGATTATATGCTCGGGCGAGAGGTCGGTAGGTTGATTGGAGATGAAAGCATCCCTTCATGAGGTTAACGCAATCACTAATCGTATATATATATATATATATATATATATATATATATATATATATATATGTTAACATAAATATTATATCATATTGTGTGTATACATAAATATATATATAATATATTATGGATAACATTCATATATATTATATATTAACGAGCATATTATATCATATAACATTTATAACAGTTCTAAATTTGATGTTATATTCGAATTCATAAACACGTT
>NW_021831376.1:0-3006 GCF_006345805.1 Octopus sinensis | reverse complement strand
GTACTTAATTAATCGACCCCGGAAGGATGAAAGGCAAAATCGACCTCGGCGGAATTTGAACTTAGAAACGTAACGGCAGACGAAATACCGCTAAGCATTTCGCCTCGCATGCTAATGATTCTGCCAGCTCGTTGCCTGAGTGATAAAAGTAATAACAAGAGCATTCAGAGAGCGCAAACCTCCCCCAAGGTAACACCAAAGT
This sequence comes from Octopus sinensis, assembly GCF_006345805.1. Taxonomy (NCBI): domain Eukaryota; kingdom Metazoa; phylum Mollusca; class Cephalopoda; order Octopoda; family Octopodidae; genus Octopus; species Octopus sinensis. Next base: position 2,804 of record NW_021831376.1, on the reverse strand, counting down.
CCTCTCAACGATTAGCCAGATTAATAAAATGAGAATATCTGAACTAAACGCGACAGCTCCCGCAAATCAGAATACAAGAAATGAAACTGACCGCTCTAAAAAATTAAGTATTTTGATATGAGATCACCATGTCGTGCACATATGGTTGTGATTCATGTGCCTAGTGTACCCCTATCAGACTGGTAGTCATGATAGATATACTGGGCTTCGTATATTTTACCCCAGTGTCACTTTAATGGCATGCACTGCTCTCTCACTCAATAATAATAATAATAATAACAATAATAATAATAATAATAATAATAATAATAATAATAATAATAATAATAATGAAAAATAAGAATAATAGAAATGATAACAAACAAATATTTTAATGGATAATTTGCAGTTATTGACTTGTTGTTATTGTTGCCGTTGCTATCGATGTTGCTGTTACTATTATTCTGAGTAATGTAAATATTGTTGTTGTTGACGTTGTCAATAACTGGATGTAGGTCACCTTCGCAATTTGCATAGACGAAGCACGCCATTTTCATAAATGTGTGCGTGTGTATATATATATATATATAAACGTATACACGCACGTACATATATATATATACTTATATCTATCTATCTATCTATCTATCTATCTATCTATCTATCTATCTATCTATCTATCTATCTATCTGTCTATCTGTCTCTCTCCCCCCTCCCTCCCTTTATAATATATATATATATTTATGTATATGTATATATGAATACACACATATGGTTAGATATATATATGTACGGTTATACTAGTTATTGTTAGACTCAACTGGAGCAAACCAGTTGCTTAACGCACATTTTATTGACTTTCCTGCCAGTATTGATCGACAGATCAATATACACCCTGATTCCTGGGTACATATACACTCAGGACACATGTGTATGATAGACGTTCAAATAGACTTCATAGACACATTGTTGAAGAAGCATGAATGAAAGTGGGTGTGAATAAATACATATATACAATTATTAATTCATCGAAACGTGTACCCGCATATATGTACATATACGTCGTATTATATATCTATATAATATATATATATATTATATATATATATATTATAATATATCTACATATACATACATACAAAATACATACATACATACATGTATGCATATGTGTATATAAATAATACATATATACATATATGTATATATATGTACATACATTCATACGTACATATATATGTATATCTATATATCTATATATATATATATATATATATATACGTACATACATACATGTATGCATATGTGTATATGTATACATACATATATACATATATGTATATATGTACATACATATACGTATAATATATAAATACATGTATATATATATATATATATATGCATATATATATCTATATATATATATATGTATATATACATACATATACATACATACATATATATATGTGTATATGCATATAAATATTTATATGCATATATATATATATATACATATATATACCAACATATCTATATGTTTATATGTATATATATTTATAAGTGTATGTATGCGTGTGCATATGCGTGTATATATGAGTGTCTGTTTGTCCATGTATGTACAGACATGCGTGTGTGTATGTGTGTGTATGTACATGTATATATGTATGTATGTATTTATGGCATATTTTATGAATATACAAATGCTGTTAAACGTTCATTATTACCAATGTATGTATGGAAGTGCGTGTGAATAAATATATACTCTAAAATATATCTCTTGTCATATGTATAATCCGTTTTTCTTGCCCATTCTTCTCTCTTTCTCTCTTTCTCTCTCTACACACACACACATGCACACACACACACACACACAACACACACACACACACACACACACACACACACCACATATATATATTATATATATATATACACAATAGACATATATATGTATATACTCAGACATATATGCGTGTGTGCAAATATGATGTATACATGTCTGTGTGTATATATATATATATGTACACACACACACACGCATATATAAATATATATATAAATATACGTAAACACAAACATACACATACACACGTAGACACAGCATATACACAATAGACATATATATATACTCATATATATATATATGTGTGTTCAAATATATATGTATACATGTATATATATAATATATATGTATACATGTATAATATATATATATATATATATATATATATTATATGTATACGTATACTTATGCACACATATACACACACATATGGTAAACACAGATAAACAAATACACACATACATATATGCATATATATATAAAGTTAGATATATACATATATATATGCGTAGATGCATACGTACATGTGCAATCATACACCCATGTATATTTCTAGGAGTATGGTGTGCGTGCGCGCACGCGCTTCGCGCCATTGTTGTCTGTAAATAGATAGAATCACTCACTAACTTTCCATACTGCTGCATCATCATCATCATCACAACCACCACCACCACCACCACCACAACCACCACCACCACCACCACCACTACCACCATCACCATCATCATCATCGTCTTTGTTTCTTTTCCGCTGTTTTCACTATTTTGTCACGAGATAGGATGCATATATTCATGTATGTATGCATGTATGCAAGCATGTATATATATATTATATATATATATATATGTATGTATATGTACAAGTAAAGGCCTAAATATATATATATATATATATATGTCTGAGTATGTGTGTGTGTGTGTGTGTGTGTGTGTGTGTGGTGTGTTGTGTGTGTGTGTGTCTGTTAACCATCACATGATCGTTA
>NW_021831375.1:0-3008 GCF_006345805.1 Octopus sinensis | reverse complement strand
TGTATGTATGTATATATGTATGTATGTATGTATGTATGTATGTATGTATTAATGATGTGTAGTATGTATGGTTTATGTATGTATGTATGTATGTATGTATGTATATATGTATGTATGTATGTATATATGTATGTATGTATTAATGTATGTATGTATGTATGTACGTACGTTCTGCTCTGTTTTTTAATTATCTAAATTCTTCCTCTGAAGAAGGAGCTGCTTTCTAACAAACATACAAAACGCCATCGTTGGAATGAAGATAACGAAAGCAATGCCACGTTTTAAACTTGAGAAAAGTCTTGCATATTTTGACTGTTCCACTTACAGATTGTATTTGTAATGCGCAAGTTGGTTAATTTCTTTTTCTGAAAATCCAAGCTTATCCAGACAGTTATTATTGGTATAAATGTAAATTTTTAATTTGGATTATGTATGTATGTGGGGGGGGGGTCTTCGATGTCGTTTGCTATTGACAAGCTCATTGTTGAGGATGGTCCGCAGGAATCTTGAAGGGGCCATTCAGATGACATGTCCTGACCATCTGAGGCGATGCTTGAGGATGGCAGCTTCAATGCTTCAAATTTCTGAACGATTAAGAACTTTGATACTGAGGATCCACCGGGGTTTAGCTTGTTGGAAATGTTCAAGCTTTTTCGGGTCTTTTCGATGCAGGGTATATGTCTTGCCAGCGTAGAGTAAGGTGGAGATGACAATGGTGTGGAACACCGTGAGTTTTGTTCGGAGGGAGAACCCGTGGTTGTTGAATGTGCGGTTGCTGAGTTTTCTGAAAGCACAATGAGCAGATTTGATGCGGTGCTAAATATCTCTTTCACATGTTCCGGATTATGAGAGAGTGTTGTGAAGGTATTGAAAGTCGTTGACGACTGCCAGAGGTCTCTTCGTAAATTGATGGTAACTTCTGGCATTTCTTGTTCAAGAACGGATTGCACCAGTATCTTTGTTATGTCTGCATTCACTTCCAGCCCAAGGTGATGGAAGGTTTCGGAGACAAGAATCGAACAGCACCGGAGGTCGGCAACGGAGGATGTAGAGGGTGGGGGGACATTGTCATCTGTGTACTGGAACTCTTTGGTATTGTTACTTGATGTTCGAGTTTGGGATCTCAGGAGGCAAGCGATGTTGAAGAGACCGCCGTCCAGGTGATAGCGAATGTCAACACCAGGAGAGTAATGAGTGATCTCATTGAGAATCGCCGCCATGTAGATGCAGCCAATACATAGCCTTGTTTCAGGCCTCCGGAGATGGGGAATGACTCAGAGACTGCATTCTGTGTGCAAATGTTTCCTACCATAGCGTCACGGAGCGTGATGTTCAGGTCAACGAAGTGACCGTGACAACCAAATCGACGGAGTACAGAATGCATCGCTGGTCGGGCAACCTTGTCGAAGGCTTTGCGAAGGTCCCAGATGGTGAATGATTGCTGCTGTTCACGGACCTTTACCTAGAGTTACTTTACACAGAAGACCATGTGAATAGTTCCACGTGAGCACCAAAAGCTGCTTTGAAATTCTGGGAGGACTTCTTCCACAGCAACCAGTAGACGAGCCAGAAGAATTCTGGCGAAAATCTTGCCAGTAATTCTGAGCAGCTGGACACCGCGATAATTGTTGTACACTGACCGGTCCCCTTTCTAGATGGAAATGACGTTTGGGTTTTTGAAGTCATCCGGAACAGTCTTGGCGCCCCACATTTGCAGTATCAGGTTGAACATCTTGGTTTTCAATCCGTACCCACCATGAGTAAAAAGCTCCAGAGTGATGTTGCCTAGACCGGGAGCTTTTCCAGGTTTCATCCGTTGACGGTTTTCGTGAATTCTTGGAGGAAGGGACTTCCATGGCTTGACAGATCATAGCAGAGTGTTTCTCAAGAGATCTTCTGCAGTTTCAGAATAGTTGTTCACGAAAATTGCTGGCTTTATCTGTGGTATTTTTAAAAATTGTTATGTTATCTTATATTATATTATATTATAATGTAAATTAATTGTTAATTTGTCAATTGTATTTCATTTTTCATTATATATATATATATATATATATATATATATATATATATAATATATATATATATTAATATATATATAGTATGTATGTATATATATATATGGTTCCGGGTTCAGTCCCACTGCGAGGTACTTTGGGCAAGTGTCTTCTTCTATAGCCTCGGGCCGACAAAAGCCTTGTGAATGGATTTGGTAGATGGAAACTGGAAGAAGTTCGTCGTGTATATATATATATGTATGTGTGTGTGTGTTTGTCTGTTTGTCCCCCACCATTGCTTAACAATCGACGCTGGTGTGTTTTATCCTTGTAATTTGGCGGTTCGGCAAAAGAGACCGATAGAATAAGTACTAGGCTTTCAAATAATAAGTCTTGGGGTTAATTTGCTCGACTAAAGCGGTGCTCCAGCATGGCCGCAGTCAAATGACTGAAACCAGTTAAAGATAAAAGAATAAAAGAATATATACAATATGCAAAGGTAAGATCCAAGAATCAAGGCATTGGAAGTGAGTAATCTTCGAAGAGTCCGTCGGGGGTATAAAAGGGATTCGTTGGCCCCGACGGGTAGCGAGCGGACTACCCCTCGTTTCAAGGATTACTATTCACCAGCTTCTGCTATGAAAACATTTGTAGACTGGATTTTATCTGTCATTCCTTAATTTTGTGTGTGTGTTTGTATATATTATATATAATATATATATATATATATATTATATATTGTGTGTGTGGTGTGTGTGTGTGTGTGTGTGTGTGTGTGGAGAGAGGAGAGGAGAAAAGAGAAAGAGGGAAAGGATCGAGAGATATGTATAGTTAGATAGAGTTGAGTACAGAAATTCGGGGTGGGTGAGTACTTGATAATTATAAGCACCTGTATATACCGTTTGGTGGTGTAGGTCGAGGAGTAAATTGATCAAATAAAAACATGATGCCAAGGATTCAGCGGTACATATGTTTCGGCCTTTATTAGACAGATTATAACAATAACTCAGG
>NW_021831374.1:0-2997 GCF_006345805.1 Octopus sinensis | reverse complement strand
ATCGCTTGACAACCGATGCAGGTGTGTTTTACGTCCCCGTAACTTTGCAGTTCGGCAAAAAGAGACCGACAGAGTCAGTACTAGGCTTACAAAGAATAAGTCCTGGGGTCGATTTACTCGGCTAAAGGCGGTGCTCCAGCATGGCCGCAGTGAAATGACTGAAATAATAAAACAGTAAAAGAGTAAATATAAGTGTATAAACACTCTGTGAGTTACGACGACGAGTCTTCAAGTTGATCAGATCAACGAATCATGAAATTAACGTGCAAGTGGCTGGGTACTCCACAGACACGTGTACCCTTAACGTAGTTCTCGGGGAGATTCTACGTGACACAGAGTGTGATGACAAGGCTGACTCTTTGAATAACAGGTACTACTCATTTGTTTGCCAGCTGAATGGACTGGAACAAAGTGAAAGAAAGTGTCTTGCTCAAGGACACAACGTGTCGCCGGGAATTGAACTCACGGCCTTGCGATAGTAAGCCGAACAACCTAACAGTTAAGCCACGCGCCGTCACAACTCTATGTATGTTACTTCGTTTATGCATTTTGTTTGCAAGATCCATTATGTAAATTTGTTGTCTCTAGGTAGGGTCAATACGCCATTAAAAAGAAACACAGGCACTGGTTCAGTACCACTTCTTTATTTTACCAACTAACTAGTCATGTAATTATGGCGATGTAAGGGTCTTACCCACTCCAAGGAGGTAGTAAGTCCCTTACATCGGTCCCAGTGATCAAGTGATTCTTATTTTATAGACCCCGATAGGCAAAATCGTCTTTGGTGGTATTTGACCTCAGATCGTGAAGATGGATGCTTTAATCTGACGTCGTATAATAAAAGAAATAAGTTATGGCGCCGATTGGCGGAGTCGTTAGCACGCCGGGTAAAATGCTTAACGCCATTTCGTCCGTCGTTACGTTCTGCGTTCAAACTCGACCGCGGTCAGCTTTGTCTTTCATTCGTTTGAGATCGATATAACAACTACCAGTTGTACTCTGGCGGTAGATGTAAACGATTTACCCATCCCTTAAAACTTCTGGCCTTGTGCAAAGAATAGAAATCATTATAATACGTCAGAAAGTGAGAAACAGTAAGCAACGAGAAAGAGAAAAAAGACCAGAAAAATAATGATGAAAACGTTTTACACCGATAGACATAAGTAACAACTTTGAATTAAATATATCCACCTTATCTCGCTTACCTTAGTTCTTTCGAGATAGAATAATTAAATAGAGTCAATATGTTCCATATTTCTCATATAATCTGTCTTAAAAATATAACTAAATATATTGGGTTGTCCGGAAAGTTCGTGCCGAATTTTAAAGGAAAGAAAAAGTTCAATAAATACTTGCCATTACATTTTTAATCAACCAGATATGAACCATTTTGTTGCACAATGCGTCTCCATCTTTCCTTTAACTTGAAAATACCCTCTTCCCAGAATTGGGGTGGTTTCATGGCAAAGAATTCATCAAGGTATCTTTTTACGTCATCCAAGGAATTGGAATTTTTACCATTAAGACTATTCTGCAGAGACCTGAATAAGTGGAAATCCAAAGGAGCAATATCTGGTGAATATGGAGGGTGGGGTGGTAACACATCCCAGCTGAGCTGCAGCAATTTTTGTCTGGTTCCCAAAGCATCAAGTGCCGAAAATGAATGTTCTTATCTTTCATTTTAAAGGGTTACAGAATTAACACAGGTTATAGGAACATAAATATTCTTCCACGAAAAGAAAGCTTAAACTGTTCTCTAAATGGAGGTGTAGTCAAATCTTATTTTATGGACTCAGCCATGTTCTATAATAAGTCGAAAGTTAAGCAACTATAAATCGGCACGAACTTTCCGGACTACCCAATATATTTGGATATTTGGACATTTTTTTTTTCTCATTGGCGTTCCTCAAATAAATTTTGTTTTTAAATTGAAAACATGTTTGCGTCATATTTCCCCCTACAATAGTTATTCTCATGTAGCATATTGAGTAAAAAAAAAAAGGCAGTGATATGAAATGGTTCTCAAATAAACTCTTTTCTAAAATTGCTAATAAGCAATTTTTTTATGCTCGTTTTTCCCCAAAAATTTTCCAAAATTCGGTTATTCTATGAATTCGATTTTTCATGCTTTCTGCATTCTGATTTTTCCGATCATTTGACATTTAACTTTCTCACGTTCAGCTTTCTGGCAACCGGCCTTTATAAAACAAATCACACACACACACACACACACACACACACATACATACGGCACACGCACACAGCACAAAACACGACACAGACATGCACACAAACACACATGTATTTAGTACAGAAAGGCGTTGGAAGTCGAGACAAGTAACCAAATTTTGAGGCTCGCTAATGAGTACTCCACCTCATTCCTATATGTGTGTTTATATGGTTAGGCCTCTTCTCTGCATTCCCGACACTATGGCTTTCTCTCTCTCTCTCTGTATATATATTTTATATTATATATATATATTATATAATATATATATATATATATATATATGATATATATATATATGATGTATGATATACACATATACATATGCATAAACATACATACACACACCAACACACACACACACATATATATGTATATATATATGTGTCTATACATTCATACAAGCTCGTAAACACACATTGCTATACAGACACACAAACATACATACACACATATGCACACATACATCTATACATATATATATGTATAAATATAGATATAGATATATGTGTGTGTCTGTGTGTGAGTGTGTATGTGTGTGTATACAGATGTACAAATATACACAGACAACATACAAGCATGTATATATATATATATATATATATATATATATATATATATATGATATGTTTGTATTTGTATATATGATAACATATATATATATTATATATATAGACAGATAGATACATACATACATAAAAATAAATATGTAGTATATATACTCATATATACCTATAAATACTTTCACAAACATACATGTAAATAAATGT
>NW_021831373.1:0-3006 GCF_006345805.1 Octopus sinensis | reverse complement strand
TGTTTTTCAGATCCTAGACCCATTGGCCATAGCCCATGGGCCATTGGGTTTAGGGTTTGAAGAAATGTTGTAAAGTTAAGCACTTTATGGATGTGAAATCCAAGGTAACCCCATAAACCAGCCATGTCTATCTATCTGTCCATCCATCTGTCTGTCTATCTGTCCATCCATCTGTCTGTCTATCTGTCCATCCATCTGTCTGTCTATCTATCTATCTATCTATCCATCTGTCTGTCTATCTATCTATCTATCTATCCATCTATCTATCTATCTATCTATCTTTCTATCTGTCTGTCTATATCTATCTATCTATCTATCCATCCATCCATCCACCCACCTGTCTGTCTATCTATCTATCTATCTATCTATCTATCTATCTTTCTATCTGTCTGTCTATATCTATCTATCTATCTATCCATCCATCCATCCATCCATCCACCCACCTGTCTGTCTATCTATCTACCTATCTATCTATCCATCAACCTACCTATCTATCTATCCATCCATCCATCCATCCATCCATCAACCCACCTGTCTGTCTATCTATCTATCTATCTATCTATCTATCTATCTATCTATCTATCTATCTATCTATCTATCTATCTATCTATCTATGTCTGTCTGTCTGTCTGTTTCTATATCTATCTATCTATCTATCTATATATATATATATATATATATATACATATATATACACACACACACACACACCCAGAACAGAGCACTTTAATTTATCAGCATCCAAGTTCTAGTTTGTGGTTGGTGTAACTTCTTCGGTTGATGTTGTTTTCCTCAACTTGTAGACACATCTAAATATACCTGTGCATATAAGCACCCTGCTGCCTACTCTCTCTCTCTCTTACACATCCACACATAGATACAGACATATGTAAAGAGAGAAATATACACACATATATAAATACACAAATAGAGACATTATATTGGGTTGGTAAGAAAGTCATTTTGGTTTTTCAATGTGAAATAAAAGTCATTCTTTTTTCATACAAAGAATGAATTTTAATCAATTCTATTTTTTCCATTTTGTTCGATGACCTTTTACCATCTTTCTGGCATCTTCATGATTCCACACTCGTAGAACTTCTAATCCTTCTAATTTTTTTTTTTTTTTGGAAGCACTCCGTCGGTTACGACGATGAGGGTTCCGGTTGATCCTAATCAACGGAACAGCCTGCTCATGAAATTAACGTGTAAGTGGCTGAGCACTCCACAGACACGTGTACCCTTAACGTAGTTCTCGGGGATATTCAGCGTGACACAGAGAGTGACAAGGCCGGCCCTTTGAAATACAGGTACAACAGAAACAGGAAGTAAGAGTGAGAGAAAGTTGTGGTGAAAGAGTACAACAGGGGTCGCCACCATCCCCTGCCGGAGCCTCGTGGAGCTTTTAGGTGTTTTCGCTCAATAAACACTCACAACGCCCGGTCTGGGAATGGAAACCGCGATCTTATGACCGTGAGTCCGCTGCACTAATCACTGGGCCATTGCACCTCCACAATCCTTATAATAATAATAATAATAATAAACATTGTGTACAGTGCTCAGGTGCACTACAACTCATCTAAAGTGTATGTGTAGTACATAGGGTAATGTACAAGCGTCAGGAAAAGAACAGTGCACGAGTCATGACATACACATATGTGTATGAGTATGGAAGGGGGACAATCAGGTGTAGTTTCGGCGGATTTCGGAAAGCATGAGGGCCTTAAAGGATGCAGTGTCATGGCAGTCAACAACTGACGCAGGCAGTTTATTCCATGCTTCAGCAACTCTGAGCGTGAAGAAATGTTTCCGAAAGTCATGGGAGCTGTGTTGTTTTCTGACTTTGTAGCAGCCAAGAACTGAAGCAAATGTCATCGGTTGTCAAGCAATGCTAGGGGGACAAACACAGACACACAGACACACTCATATATATATATATACATATATACGACGGGCTTCTTTCAGTTTCCGTCTACTAAATCCACTCACAAGGCTTTGGTCAGCCCGAGGCTATAGTAGAAGAAACTTGCCCAAGTGCCAAGCAGTGGGACTGAACCCGGAACCATGTGGTTGGTAAACAAGCTACTTACCACACAGCCACCTGCGCCTATATATATATATATATTATATATATATATATATATATATATATATATGTATTATATATATATACTAGCAGTATCGCCTGCGTTGCTCTGGTTGTAAGGGAAATAACTATATAAGCATTTTTAGAGTTATAGCAAAAAATAGCAAAAAAATGCATTAAAAATTGAAAAAAAATTAAGGTAAATTTTTTTTTCAAATCATTGACACATCGTAGATATTTTTAGAGAGTTACTTCCCTTATATAAAAGCGAAAAAAAATGCATTAAAATGGAAAAATATGATGGTAAATTTTTTAAAATCGTAGACTCATCGTAGATGCGCGCTAATACCCAGAAGGGCTCGATATGAATCACGACTATAAGATACCCGCTTTTGTGTTAAACTGCACCGCAAAATGTGGGAGTAGTTACGAATCTAAATCGAAGGGGACAGACACACAACTTCACTCTTATATAAGATGCTTTTTTTTTTTCAGTCATAGAGTTAGATTATGAAGGTCTTCAGTAGAAAATCCTTCGAATTCTGACTCGCTGCTTGATATAATGAAATTCGTATCCATTTTTTGTCAGAATTACAAATTTTGAAAACACAATAGGAACAAATTTCGGAAAAAAATCTCCCATAATTCACGGAATTAAAATTACACTTCGATTTTTGTACAAAACTGTATTTGAAGTGTTTACGAAGTATAATACGTGTTTTCACGAATGTACTAAGAGATTTACTCTGATATTCTCATTTAATATGAATAGGTAAATTCGGGCGGTTTGGTAACGAAAGGGTTTATATAAGTGTCGTCTGTTTATACATAAACACTGTTCATACTTTCAGTTTAGTCTTCCTCAAATCACTCTCTGTCTCGCTATTTACTCTCTTCCAAGAACATTTTCACTCACACTT
>NW_021831372.1:0-3009 GCF_006345805.1 Octopus sinensis | reverse complement strand
CCCTTCATAATTTCTTTTAAATATTTTCTAGTTACTTCGTCATTTTGAAAAATTTGTTTCTTGCTCTCTGTCAGAGATTTTTAATTGCTGTTATTAATAATTCGGCGTATGTGATTGCTTTCAATACCTTGTGACAATTATTTTTCTATTTTTGAGGCTCCTTAAGTCCTGAGTTCAAATACCTTCGAGTCCAACTTCGCTTTCGTCATGTCAAATACATGAAGTACCATTCAGATAGGGAAAGGGGGTCGAGGTTATCGACTAACCCACTTCGCTCAAAATTTCAGACCTCATCTTTGATATGTATATATATATATATATATATATTAACAATTGAGGATAAAATCTTTAAAAGAAATTATCAGTAGTCAGCGTGAAAAACCTCGTAAGAGAAAAAATCCGTAAATTCTTCCTCCTTTGAAAATATTCATTTATATTTTATATTATATTGAGGGTACTACTATTCGTAGATGGTATCTACGAATAGTAGTACCCTCAATATAATATAAAATATATATATATATATATAATATATATATATGCAAACACTTAACAAACATATATGTATATATAGATATGGAGTGGCGTTGTATAGCGGTTCGGCAAAAGAAACCGATGGAATAAGTATTAGGCTTTAACAAAAATAAATAATGGGGTTAATTCGTTCGACTAAACTAAAATAATTCGAGGTGGTGCCCCAGCTTAATCGTAGTCTGTTTGAAACAAGTAAAAAAGTAAAATGTAAAAGATGTGTCGATCGGAGAGGAAATTCGTTTCGGACGGGATTGACACAGTTTCCGTCAACCAAATTCACACACCAAACGTTCGTGGATCGGGGCAATAGTAGAAGATATTTGCTTAAGGTGCTACGTTGTGGGACGCAAACCGAGACCGCGTGGTTGTAAAGCAAACTACCTGTTCGATAACGATAATCACCCGATAATTCGTCTTAAACACTTTAAGACCTACAAATTCTTATAAGAGCAACTGTTTATTAATAATATTTGCGATTATAATAGGCGACTTCCATTGTTCAAACACACACAGACAGACACCCACACACACTCAAGGACACACACACACTCAAGCACACACATACACAAATATGCAAGTTTCATCTGCCTTCATTTTAATTTTCGACCAAGACTTCATTTTCGATACAGTTTCAGATTAGGCTTTGAAATTCTTATTAACTCAACTTGAGAGAAGACATTTTTCTATATGCTTATTGATTTATTCTCTCCCCTTTTTTTCTATAATTTCCAATAAGGTGGCGCTGTTGTAACATACAGAGATGATGGTGTAATATTCACATCATTACATCATCCGCCGGAGTAAGCAGAACACAAGACGGATGGGATTTCTTGCTCTTAGTTACAAGGTGTCATATATTTAATAACTATATAATCACACACACGCACACACAAACATACACACATACATAAACATATACACAAGCATGTATATATATATATATATATATTTACATGTATACGTATGCATATATGTAAATATATCCGTATATATATGTATGTATATATATATATATATAAGCATACACAAATATATATATACATACACACACACACTCACACACACATACATATATACATACATATATACATACATATATACATACATACATACACACTATACACATATTAGAACATACATCTATGCATTTATATGTATAGAAAGTGTGTGAATACGTGTGTGTATTCATAGATATATATATATGTGATATACATAAACATAAATGTGTATAAACACATACAATATACATATACACATCTATATGTGTGCATATATACATATATACATACACACGCATATATATATATGAAATTTTATGCATGCATATGTATATATGTATAATTATTTATCTTTCCATCTATATATATATGTGTGTGTGTGTGTGTGTGTGTGTGTGTGTGTGTGTGTGTGTGTGTGTGTGTGTACGTGTATGTGTATGTGTATGCGTGTAAATATATATGTATGCCTGTGTATACGCATTTGTGTATATAGACAGGCCTGTATACTGGTGTCTGTGTCAAAAGTTAAATTGTTTCCTTCTAGAATACATGCGCGCCTACAATTGGTTGTTCATGAGCATGATAATGTCCATCTGAGGATGATAGGAAATTATTGACTATATCGACCATTATTGAACAGATACATGTGTATTCACGCATATATGTGCTTATGTGTGAGTGTGTGTGTGTGTGCACTCTTGCGTGTGTGTGTGTGTATGTATATGTATGCATGTAAGTACGTATACACGTTTGTATGCATATCTGTACCTGTATGAATATGTTTATTTTATGCCCAGATACATATATAGCTGTTGGGGTGTATATATATATGCATATATTTTCATATGAATATGAATACATGCATGTTTATACATATATATATATGCATATATACATATATATATATATATATACACTATATATATATTATGTGTGTGTTTTGTATGCATATATATATATCTGTGCATGTGTGTAGATGCATAGATATGTATATATATATATATATATATATATATATATATATATATATATATACATCATATATATGTATATAGTATATTATATATATATATATATATGCGTATGTAGAGAAAGAGAGAGAGTGTGTGGAGAGAAAGAGGTGAAAGTGGAAATAGCACAGTGAACGAAAAGGCGAAACAAAATTTAAAATTTACACTTTCAACTTATATTTCAATATTTCGGCTATAAAAATCCCTTATCAAGAATAGAAAAAAGTGAATGAATGACCGACCTGCACAGATATGGTGAATATGCAAATTTACCTCCACAAATCTCCTTGCCCTACCTTTCTTTACTTATCTCTTACTTTCTCTCTCTCTCTCTCTTTCTCTCTCTCTCTCTTCCTCTATCTTTCTCTCGTTTTTTCTCTCTTTCTTTCTCTGTGTATCTGCCTAGCTCTTTCTCTAGAATTTCCGACAAAAATCGCATCGGACTGAATAATTTATAGCAATTTCAA
>NW_021831371.1:0-3004 GCF_006345805.1 Octopus sinensis | reverse complement strand
GGTTTTCATCGTCATCATTATCGCAAAGTTTATCATCGATGTAATAATCATCGCATTCTTTGTAATTATCGCTGTGTCCATTATAGATTTCATTGATATTGACAACATCGATTTCGTTGATCAATATTCCAATATTTTGACTGGTTTCTTTTTCTGGCTGTAATTAAAATAAAAGTATAAATGAGAAAAATTATGTGAGTCAAAACAAATAGAAACTTTATATACACAAATTCACACTCATACATATACCTATTTCTTTATTACTCACAAGGGGCTAAACACAGAGGGGACAAACAAGGACAGACATAGGTATTAAGTCGATTACATCGATCCCAGTTCGTAACTGGTACTTAATTTATCGACCCCGAAAGAATGAAAGGGGTCGATAAATTAAATACACATACATACATACAGACAGACAGACACATATAGATGCATGCATACATGTAATAAACAGACAGTCGCCATGTATAGACAGTTTATAGCACATTTATATAACATATTGAATATATATACATATTCTTTTGCTTGTTTCTGTCTTTTGATTGCGGCCAAGCTGGAGCACCACCTTTAGTCGAGCAAATCGACCCCAGGACTTATTCTTTGTACGCCTAGTACTTATTATATCGTTTTCGTTTTTTTTGCCGAACTGCTAAATTACGGGGAATTAAACACGCCAGCATCGGTTGTTAAGCGATGTTGAGGGTACAAACACATACACACAAACATATATATATATGTATGTGTGTATATATACATATATATGTATGTATATATATATATAATATACACATGTGTGTATGTGTATATATATATATATACATATGTGTGTATGTATATATATATACACACACACACGACGGGCTTCTTCCAGTTTCCGTCAACCAAATCCACTCAAGGTTTTCGTCGGTCCGACTGAGCCCGGAATTATGTGGTTGGTAAAGCAAGCTACTTAGCATACAGCCACTCATATATATATATATATATGTTAGTAGGAAACCAGGAAAACCCCCCTCTAGAATGTAAGTATACTCAGGGATGAGAAATGAAGTCCATAATTTTAATATATCATATATGGGCAAGAAGATTGTATATATATTTATATCCATACATATCTACATATGTATGGATATATACAGGCGTTTGTGTATTATATATACATGTATAACACATATATATCCAGATATATATATATATGCACACACATATGTCTTATATTATATATATATATATATATATATATATATATATAATATATATATATATATTATATTATATTATATATATATATATATATATATATATCTCATATATATATATATATATATATTTATATATATATATATACACACATATATGTATACACATTTATCCAATATTATGTATACAGATATATATCCATAATAGATATACATAATACTTATACACGCACAAACATATATATCTGTCTATATATATATATATATATATATATATATATATTATATTACACTGTATAATTTGAATAATCGAAAAATGGAGAAAAATTTTGATCATCAAACAAATTGAAGCAACATCGTTTGTTTGGTGATCAAAGATTTTCTCCATATTCTGATTATTTTTAAATCGATTCCTGATAAACTTTGTTTATTCTGTTGTTACCTGAAGCCAATGAGCAGAGTGTTGTCTGCATACCCATGCCCCAGGGATAGCACAGGTAATTGACACCCAACGGCGAACACTAATATATATATATATAATATATATATATATATATATATATATATACACGTAGGTAAGTAGTATTCCCGGTTGTAATTCTCCTCTAAGGGATAATATATATATATATATACACTATTTGTTTCAGTCACTAGATTGCAGCCATGCTGCAGCACCGCCTTGAAGAATTTTTACACGAGTGAATGAAGAGCAGTACCTTATGTTTTATTTGTTAATACAGGTATTTATCCTATCGATCCATTTTGCCGAACCGCTGAAGTTGCGGAGACGTAAACACACCAACGCTGGTTGTCACGCAGTCATAGAGGATCAGACAAAGATACACACGCATAGATATATACATACATAACATACACACATATTATATATATATATATATATATACACACATATATATACATACACGACTGGCCTCTTTCAGTTTTCGCTTACCAAATCCACTCACAAGGTCTTGGTTGGCCCGAGGTTATAGTAGAAGACACCTGCTAAAGTTGCCACGTAGTGTGACTGAACCCGGAACCATGGAATTGGGAAGCAAACCTCTTACCCCTTGGCTACTCCTGTTTATGCTAATCCGCCACTGGACTTCAAATTCACTTTAACTTAGTTAAATCATTCTACATGACTTGAGATACTCGTTCTGCCTTGATTCTGAATTTTTTTTTACTCTATTATAATATGTACCTGCTGTAACGGAACCCTGTAACGGAACCCTGATACGGATCACTAGATCCAGTTTTAGGCGGTGATCTAGGAACCTAATGGTCAACCAACCATAGCACTTACTCACTGTAGCTATTCGTTTAGATCACAAGTGAACTAAAATAATCACGAAAATTGCTAAGATATCTGGTTCTTGACTGATGACTGAGGGCTTCGAATGTCCCGTCCTGTGGTTCTGTTCTGTGTCGTCTCTGTGGTGTTTCATGTTCTTGTCCATGTCTGTAATTAATGTTATGTTTACATATATACATATATATATATATATATATATATATATATATAATATATATATATAATATATATATAATATATATGTAGTTAATCCAAACAAGAAAGCACAAAAAAACACAACAACGCGCGAGACGTGGAACAAATATAGTATTATTGGACGCTCAGGAAAGAAGGAAAGAAGGAGGGTTTTTTAACGATCCGAGCGGAGCTCTTCGTCGGAAACATAGGAGAAGGAAAGATCCAGAGAAGGGAAGACAGAGGTAAAAAATCGCCAACGGTACACATGAGGTCACATTATATGTGTGTGTGCGTGTGTCTGTATAGTTATCCA
>NW_021831370.1:0-2943 GCF_006345805.1 Octopus sinensis | reverse complement strand
AGCGAGGTGGTGTGGGTGGGGTGGGGGCGTAGGGTGATGGTAGGGGTTTAGATTGCAGTGTTAGAAATGAGATGAACACGCATAATAATGATAATAATAATAGTAATAATGATAATAATAGCGTTATTAGCAGCAGCATCATCATCAACAGCATCATTTATTAGTGTCATCAAACACATGTATATATACGTATATACACACAGTATATACATATATATATAGATATATATATATATTATATATAACACATATATATACACACAACATGTATATATATAACACTATAATTACATATATATATACACATATATAACACATATATATTATAACACACATATATATTTTATACATATATACACATATATACACATATATATAAACACATATATATACACACACATATATATATACATATATACACATATATAAACATATATATACACACATATATATATATACATATATACACATATATAAACACATATATATACACACATATATAAACACATATATATACACACATATATATATACATATATACACATACATGTATACACATATAGATATACACATGTATATACACATATATATACACACGTATACATATATACACATATATATATATACACACAGACACCCAGTAAACGCAGCTCTTTGAAGATTTTTTTTTCTAAGAAAATTAAGAATGAGAGAGAGAGAGAGAGAGAGAGAGAGAGAAAGGATTGTGTTAGTCGTGGTGGTCGTGGTGAGAGATAAAGAATACAAGTAGAGATTGGGGGTGGGGGTGGGGGGTGTCTGAGAGAAGGCAGACGGGGGGGGGTGGGGTGTGGGGGTGTTCGTCCCTATGTATTCTCTTTCTTCCATTCATTCCTTCTCTCTTTTCTTCCCTTCTTTCTTTATCTTCCAGGGATTAACAAACAGATGTGAAGGGGAGACAACAACAACAACAACAACAACAGCAGCAGCAGCAGCAGCAACGAAGGCCAAGGCCGGAGTTTGTCTACGCAGTCTAGGGACATGCTAGACATAGCAGCCAGTGTCTCAAATCACAGTCTTTTTTATGTTGTATGTGTCGCAAGAGTAAAAAAACTATGTCTGAATAGAAAATGGGATGGTCATGGCCGGAACGTCATACACCATAGGTCTGCCTGGATCAGGACTGACCAGGGGCTAAACAACAACTATAGCCACTAATAGTAACTATACATTAGATAATGTAGTCCTAGATACACTATGCCTGAATAAAAGATGGGATGGTCACAGATGGAGCATCTTTGATCATAGGTCTGTCTGGATCAGGAATGACCTGGGGCTAAACAACAACAACTATAGCCACTAATACTAACGACTATACTAAACATTAGATAATGTAATCCTAGATACACTATGCCTGAATAAAAGATGGGATGGTCACAGATGGAGCATCTTTGATCATAGGTCTGTCTGGATCAGGAATGACCTGGGGCTAAACAACAACAACTATAGCCACTAATACTAACGACTATACTAAACATTAGATAATGTAGTCCTAGATACACTATGCCTGAATAAAAGATGGGATGGTCACAGAGGGAACATCTTTAATCATAGGTCTGTCTAAATCAGGACTGACCTGGGGCTAAACAACAACAACTATAACCACTAATACTAAGTACTATACTATACATTAGATAATGTAGTCCTAGATACACCATGTCTGAATAAAAGCTGGGATGGTCACAGCTGGAACATCTTT
Organism: Octopus sinensis; assembly: GCF_006345805.1. Taxonomy (NCBI): domain Eukaryota; kingdom Metazoa; phylum Mollusca; class Cephalopoda; order Octopoda; family Octopodidae; genus Octopus; species Octopus sinensis. Next base: position 1,208 of record NW_021831370.1, on the reverse strand, counting down.
GATCATAGGTCTTCCTGGATCAGGCCTGACCTGGGGTTAAACAGCAACTATAGCCACTAATACTAACTACTATGCTATACATTAGATAATGTAGTCCTAGATACACTATGCCTGAATGAAAGATGAGATGGTCACAACTGGAACATCTTTAATCATAGGTCAGTCTGGATCAGGACTGACCTAGGGCTAAACAACAACTATAGCCACTAATACTAACTACTATACTATACATGCGATAATGTATGATGGGATGGTCACGGCTGGTGCATCTTTGATTATAATTCCGTCTGGATCAGGATTGGCCAAGATCGTGATGATGGTGGTGGGGATATTTGTGGCTATTGATGAATATGGCGGTGGGGGGTTTGGCTATTCTGGTGGTGGTCGTGGTGGTGCAGAATGGCGGCCATCGTAAAAACATTCCAAAGCGAAGATTGCTTCTTTGTTCGCCTCTCAGGAATCTGACCATTTCTATGGAATCTCAGAGATGGGAGAAATGCGCACGCACTCATATGATACACACACACACATACACACACACACACACATATATATATATATATTTGGATATATACACATATATATACTTTTATTCTTTTATCTGTTTCAGTCATTTGACTGCGGCTATTCTGGAGCACTGCTTTCAGTCGAACAAATCGAGCCCAGGACTTATTCGTTGTAAGCCTAGTACTTATTCTATCGGTCTCTTTTGCCGAACTGCTAAATTACGGTGATCTAAAAACACGCCAGCATCGATTGTCAATCAATTGTGGTGGGGACAAACAGACACACACACACACACCCACATACTTTACGACAACTTCTTTCAGTTTCCGTCTACCAAATCATAAAGTTTTGGTTATAACGAGGCTATAGTAGAAGACACTTGCCCAAGGTGCCACGCAGTAGGATTGAACCCGGAACCATGTGGTTGTGAAACGCAACTGGTACTTAATGTATCGACCTCGAAAGGATGAAAGGCAAAGTCGACCTCAGCGGAATTTGAACTCAGAACGTAACGGCAGACGAAATACCTATTTCTTTACTACCCACAAGGGGTTAGACACAGAGAGGACAAACAAGGATAGACAAACGGATTAAGTCGATTATATCGACCCCAGTGCGTAACTGGTCCTTAATTTATCGACCCCGAAAGAATGAAGGCAAGTTCGACCTCAGCGGAATTTGAACTCAGAACGTAGCGGCAG
>NW_021831369.1:0-3018 GCF_006345805.1 Octopus sinensis | reverse complement strand
GCACTCATTCTTGGCAGCTGGAGCAACGTGACATAAAGTGTCTAGCACAAGGGCATAATGCACCGCTGAAAATCGAACTCACGATGTTACGCTCATGAGCTCAATATTCTCACCAAGCCACGTGGCTTCACACGGAACTAAATTAGATGAAACACTGTCTAAGCTTGGCAATTCCATGGTATGGGCTGAAAACCCAGAAGAATACTATCAATTGTGTTTTGTAGTAAAGATTATTTACCAACATAACATGTCAATCCTGGATTAGGACGAATGTTGCTGTAATTTAGACCCAGGAGACATCGTCTCCAGCTGGCTATACGACACGACCTGTGTATAGCCAGCTGAAGATGATGTCTCCTGGGGCTAAATACAGCAACATTCGTCCTAAGCCAGGACTGCCATGTTATGTTGGCCAGCAATCTTTGATATAAAGTACTCTTGTTGAATATCTCTCGTTGTGAGATTTAAAAAATAGTAATTTTCCAATTGTGTCTTGTGTGAAAAAGTTTTAGGTGTAAATTTGAGGTAGATTTGGCTGCTATCGTTTACCGCTCGAGCAGCGACGTTGAGAACAAGAATCTCTCTTCGTTCTTAGAGCATTTGTTTCAAAGTATATTTCAAGAGCATGTTATATATAACGATTTTACAGAGATCGCTCTCCTCCATTCTACCACTGTGAGGTTAGTGACAGATATGATTATTAAATATCGAAATCATTAATAACAACGTTGATGTTCGTCCATTAGAATTTGATGTTTATTTAAGAGTTGACGGTTATTGAATTACCAAGTGGATATTTGACCCTGTTTGACTTCCATGTGAAATTTGATGAGTTGGATCAATAAGAAACGTAGAATACCAATTTTATGTCTGGTCTAAATTCATTTTGGAATCACCAATAATCTCTGACGATTGCTGTAGAGGATTTACTGCGAACAATGACAGTTAGATCAGCGTGTATGAAGTACAAATGGATCTGCTCTTGATTCGATTATTAGAAAACAGCACAAACAAATAACCAACTAGAATTGCTATGTAATTTTGTATGTAGAAAAGCTATGTAGAATTGCTGTGTAATTTTCAGCGTAAATTATGTTCAGAGATTTCCTGGTGTACAGAAACACATATTACCGTTCGTAAACAATAACAATACACAATATCGTGTTTTGAACGGAACGAGTTTACATTTGTATGTGGTGAAAAAAAAGCCAGTCTGTTTAGTTTTAGAAATTTAGTTTATATAACGTCTATTAATTCTTAAATCTCACTTACTATAGAACAGAACTTTTTTTCTATAAAAGCTTTGAAAACTAGCATTTTAATTATGTGTTTGAATGAACTATTGCAAATAAAGAAAATTTGCGTGTTGTTAATGATACTAATTGGCGTCTTTCTTAAAAAACCATTTTCATTGTGTGACATGTCATACACAGAAATAGCAAAAACGAAAAGCATGTAACAATAAGTGGTTGATCTGAAAAGTTGGTGTATCGGGTTGTGGGGCCTGGATTTTCCACAGACAAAACAGTTGGTTTTAATTCACTGATTTTGAGAGACCCAACGGCCATATGTTTTTAATTAAACATTTCAAATTAGAAAAATACCTCGTTGTAGGGGTTTTATGAAAGACATATGTTTTCCAAGTTGATGCAGATTTATTTCAGTGCTATTAATTGTAAAACGGGATTGGCAAAAATGTTTGCACAAGAATTCTTGGGTTGCGAACCGCTCCTTATCGAAAGCGACTGAGTATAAAGACAAAGAAATTAATGGTGAGTTATTAAAGAAAATAAAATAGTAGAGGCTTCTTATTGATTCGCTAATTACAGGTGTGTTACCTACATCGGTTATCACTGGGCAGAATAATTCGATCTGTGTACCTGCAATATGATCAAAATGGCGAAGCAGGATGTTTCCTTGTTAAACGAAACCATGATTAACAACCACATCCACACCCACGCATAGATACACACCTTCACACATGGAAATTTCTTCACATGTACATACACACAGCACGCCTACATAATCATATTCGTATTCACTCGCACACAGACACATGTATGGAAACGCCACTTTACATACGCTCACATAGTCACTTAGATACACATTGGGAATAAAAATTAATATCAATTCGCTCAGTAATTTAATCAATTCAAAGAAGACAAAAGAATTTATTGGTTTCTTGAATTATTTTCAAAAGCTGTTTTCAAGAATTTTTGATTTGAATGTCTGTGACAAAGACAATGTAATGTTAGACTGCCCCGAAGAGAAAATAATTCTAAAATTTCAAGTTTGGAATTTTCTTCACATGGCACACGAATATTATTAATTAAAAGAACGGAAGAAAAATGTCTTTCTTGAACTTCTTATGACGAACGTTAACCACTATCAGTCTTACTGAATGCTAAATATTTCAGCTTGTTTAAGAAAGGCGATCTCTTGTATCGACAACATTTGAGATTCATTGTTTTATTTATTTACTGCTGAAATATTTGAACAATAACGTCGTTGGTGATTGGTTTTTAACGCGGCCTGTCATTGGTTCAATTTACATCCACGAATAAGAGCGGCAAAATAATGCCTGGAACTCGGTACAAAAGACATATTTCAATGGCTCATGACGTTCATCACTGTTTAACATCACAATTACAAACCAAACCATAAATACAGAATTAAACATGTATATATATACAATATGGTTATATCTGTGCATGCGTAGACCATATGGCGCCGCTAGACCAATCCGTCCACCTTGAAAAATAAATCATAAACTCAATTCCTTTTTGTCATTGTTATACGTATTTCTTCAGATTAACTTAAGTTTACACTGAAAGACTTCGATTATTTTCTCACTGGAAACTCATACATATTTTCTCCGGAATTTCATTTCCTACTCACGTGTATGATTTTGCATTGGTGATACATTTCTGCGTATATACATAAATGTAGATGTCTACTCTAATAAACTGCACCTGGTGTCTGAATCTCCAATGATTCTACAAGGGGATACTCGAGCGC
>NW_021831368.1:0-3000 GCF_006345805.1 Octopus sinensis | reverse complement strand
TGTGACACAGGTCCGGCGATTTCGGAAAGGGTGGAGATAAGTCGAATACATCGATCCCGGTGTTCAACTGGTACTTGTTTTAATCGACTCCGAAAGAATGAAAGGCAAAGTCGACCCTGGGCAACATTTCAACTCAGAAGAATAGACGGACGAAATACCACTAAGCGTTTTGTCCGGAATGCTAACGATTATGCCAATCACTACCTTTGCCTTGTGATTAAATAAAAAGAAACAACTTTCGCGATGTGATTAAATGAAAGACAATAATTATTATTACTACGTTAGTCGGACAAAATGTCTTGTGGTATTTGTTCCGACCCTTTGTATCCTGACTTCATCTTCCATTCTTTCAGAGTCCATAATATAAGTTCCATCCATCAACAAGTTTCCATAACATTGACTGAACTTTTCCCTAAATTTCTGGGCCGGTGCTTATGTTAAAAAACAATCACTTTTATTCCCAAAGCATCAAGCTGTATCCTACAAACTTAGATATCTAGCACCTTCCTTATTATCCTTGTTGAACAAATTAAACGCTTTTTTCTTTTATAGAACTCAGAAATTCATTTCGATATCAAACATCTTCAACCATCAGCCATTCAAACATCTTCCAACTGTTCTCTAAGGCTTCTGTTACATTCGGGAAAAAGAAAACTCTACGGCAATTCCAGATTCCTTGACGTTCGTATTTTAAATCCTGATATTTCCCCGTTGATCTTTTCTTTTTCCACACTTGTATTAAAAGGTCATGCAACATCGATTTAGCAACACACTCCACTCTTTATTGCCTACGCCAATATCTGTTGCCGCAAAGGCATTTTTCAAATACGCCAGCCAAGATAAGTTAAAAATTGTCTAAAGTCATAAGACGCCCGCTGTTTTTGTCCTGCTTACCATTCTTGTTTTTTATTTCTATTTTTTTGTTTCTTGTATTTATATTCGTGTGGCATCCTGTCTTTGTTTCGTATACATTCGATCCTCTTTCCAAGAAATCTAATGCCAGTGGCTTAGTTTTTCCTTGGGGCTGGCCGGTTCGGAGCGATATCGAGATTAAACAGCCGAAATTGCTAAGATGATCCGGTTCCGACTGAAGATTAGAGGCTTCGAGTGACCCGTCTGTTTTTTTTTTTTGTCGTCTCTTTGTGTTTTTGTGTTCTTGTCCCACTTTGTAATTTATATTTTATATTTAATTTCTATACATATAATTGTTCTAATTGCTTAACCGTTTGAATCTTCATAAATTTTCATGAATTTTCATATCTCATACTATCTTCGTTGTTGCTGTTTACAGTAATTTCGCTGAACACTGCTTACCAATATCGGCACCGCTAACGGCATTGTTTATTGTTTGCGTAGTTCTCCTTCCTTTCATTCTGTTATTGTCTGTATTATCTGTATTCAGGAGCATGAATAGGAAAGTATATCTAAACTCTACGTTGCTTACATTATATAGTGCTCTTTTCAGAATTTCAAATTCATTGGAGAGATAGGCGTTTCTTTCACTATCATAGACAGAAAGGCTGTTATCGTAATTATACGAAGTTTTCCTACTTTTACCACGACTATATGTCACCATATGTTTGCAAATGTTTATTCGGCAAAAAAATTATTATGATGATGATAATGATGATGATGATGATGATGATGATGATGATGATGATGACGACGACGACGACTATGATGATGATGACGTCGATGATGATGATGATGATGATGATAACGACAATGATGATGATGATGATGATGATGACGACGACGACGAAGATGATGATGAAGATGATGACGACGACGATGATGATGATGATGATAACGACAATGATGATGATGATAACGACAATGATGATGATGATGATTTTATTTATTTGCCACAAGGGCGGAGGACGATACAGAGACGATACCGAGACACACATAAAGGTGGTGGGGTTTTTTACACGTAATAATGAAATTATGAAAATAAAAAAGTATACAAGGTATACAATGGAAAAGAAGAGACACATGCATAGCATACAAAGGTACAACAACAACAACAAAGAAATGGCAAAAGAAATAAAAGTTTATAAAAAACATAAATGTCGATACACTATTAATGTTGTTCTCAACAATGTCACCAATTGACAAAGAAGCTCTGTTCCCTGCGGATCTGTAAGGAGAACTTGGTAATTGCTTGAAGAGATTTATTCCTGCAGTCTCTCTTCTGACAACGAAGAGCCAAAAAACAGATTCTAGCTTTTGTTGACTTTTCTATGGCTGACAACAACGGTAACGTTGAAAAATTTTACGTTTGGCTAGTCATGGGATGGATGGAAGCACTCCGTCGGTTACGACGACGAGGGTTCCGGTTGATCCGATCAACGGAACAGCCTGCTCGTGAAATTAACGTGTAAGTGGCTGAGCACTCCACAGACACGTGTACCCTTAACGTAGTTCTCGGGGATATTCAGCGTGACACAGAGAGTGACAAGGCCGGCCCCTTGAAATACAGGTACACAGAAACAGGAAGTAAGAGTGTGAGAGAAGTTGTGGTGAAAGAGTACAGCAGGGATCACCACCATCCCCTGCCGGAGCCTCGTGGAGCTTTTAGTTTTTCGCTCAATAAACACTCACAACGCCCGGTCTGGGAATCGAAACCGCGATCCTACGACCGCGAGTCCGCTGCCCTAACCGCTGGGCCATTGCGCCTCCACGGCTAGTCATGGACGGAGAGGGTGTCTAGAAGTAGGTCTAAACGCTCCAGAACCTCAGATCAACTTTAAAATAATAGTTCCTAACATAAGGCGGTGATCTGGCAGGATCGTTAGTGCACCGGATGAAATGCTTAGCTGCAATTCGTCCGCCTTTACGTTCTGAGTTCAAATTTCGCCTAGGTCAACTTAGCCCTTCATTTTTTTTACGGGGATCTACAAAATAAGTAACCAGCTGAAAACTAGGATCGATGAAGTCGACTGCCCCCACCCTACCTTATTCCCACCCTCCACAAGAATTTCAGGATTTGTGCCTTTA
>NW_021831367.1:0-3019 GCF_006345805.1 Octopus sinensis | reverse complement strand
TTTTTTAGAAAAAAAAAACTACTCCTTCGTAAGAGTGGTAGAAGAGGAGAAAAATCAGGGAAAATTGGACAAACAAACAAACAAACATATAATCAACAATAGCGAACAACAAAGACCAAACGAAACGAAAGCTGTACGACTCGTTGACATTTTCCATTTACCTTTGCTTGACGACAGCATCCTGACTCGCACGTGTAACGACGAAAATTGCAAGTTTCAGAAAGTGCCGAAACCGCAATAAAACGTTGTTGTGTTTTTATTATTGTCACTGTTCTTGTTTATCGCCAACTCAGCCGCTTTTATCATGCAGACCAGGGACCGATACCGTTTTCAGCTGTTGACATTCCTTTTTATTTTTTGGAGTTAATTATCCTGGCTTTCATAATTAACGTGCTTTTGTTGTTGTTGTTGCTGTTGTTGTTGTTGTTGTTGTTGTTTTTAAGACTATAGGGTGCGTTCTGAGATGAAGGATTGATAGTATCCTTATTTTCCTTTCTTTTTTATACCGAACCGAAGTGAGGCATCTAACAACGTTGGGCATTGTTGTATATAATCTATTAATATAATAGATTATACACACACATAGATATATATGTAGATAGATACACACACCACACACACACACACACACACACACACACACACACATATATATATAATATGTATATATATATATATTATATACACACACACACACAAATATACACATACAAACCTATGTGTGTGTGTGTGTGTGCATGTATGTATGTATGTATGTATGTATGTATATAGTTGGAATTCACAAAAAGAAACAAACAAAGCAAAATACGAAGACGGTGTGTAAATAAAAGACGAGTGTGTAAACAACAGACAGATGTATTATTTTAACGCTCGGGAAGTGAGAAAGTCTTTTACGTTTCGAGCCCACGCTCTTCAACAGAAAGGAACACAGAAATAAACAGAGAGAGAAATTTTTTTTTTAAATGGTTTAATGGCTAGCGATGGGTGTATGACTCAGTAGTTAGGCATCGAGCTCACAATCATGAGGTAGTGAGTTCGATTCCCGGACCGGGCTGTGTGTTGTGTTCTTGAGCAAGACATTTTATTTCACGTTACTCCTGTTCACTCAGCTGTAGAAATGAGTTGCGACGTCACTGGTGCCAAGCTATATCGGCCTTTGCCTTCTCCAGAGGCATGGAGAAGGGGGGCTGGTATGCATGGGCGACTTGCTGGTCGTCCATAAACAACCTTGTCCGAACATATGCCTCGGAGAGGAACATTCTATGTGCAATCCCATGGCCATTCATGACCGAAGAGGGTCTTTACCCTTTACCCTTTTATATATACATATATGTGTGAATGTGTGTGTGTATATGTATGTATGTATATATGTATGTATATATATATATATATATGTTGTGTGTGTGTGTGTGTGGTGTGTGTGTGTATATATGTATATATGTATGTATATAATATATATATATATATTATATATATATATATATATATATGTATGTATGTATATATATGTATTTGTATTTATATATGTATATATATATATGTGTGTACGCGTGTGTGTGTGTGTGTAAGTGTGTGTATGTACATGTGTGTTTCTGTGTAAATACAGAGAAAAAAAGAAAGAAAGAGAGACATAGAAGGTGACTGTATTTCATGTCCGCTTACTAGTAAACATACACACAATGCCTACTGAACTTTAAAAGAGTACCATTGACAATGTGTTCAAGACTTTCGGCCGCTTATGATGATGATCAATAATGAAGCGGGGGTGGGGGCAAGAAGTCGACTTGAGAAATAAACACTAAAAAGTGGACTGCGGACATTGGATGTGGAGGAAGAAACGTTTGAAGATGTTTATGCTGGAACTGGAACAGTTTGCGTAAAATACTATACTGTTGTTGTTGTTGTTGTCGTCGTCGTTGTTGTTGTTGTTGCTGCTGCTGCTGCTGTTGATGTGGCTGATGATGCTGTTGTTCTTGCTGTTGCTGTTTTTGTTCAGCTGCAGGTCAGTCTTACGATCAGATAGACCTACAACCATACATACATACAGGCACAAGCATATATGTGTGTGTGTCTGTGTTGTATGTATGCTTGTATGTATGTATGTATGTATGTATGTATGTATGTATGTATGTATGCATGTATGTATGCATGCATGTAGCTATTATATGGTAGTCTTCAACAAAGAGACGTGTATGACCGTCAATGACAAATTATCGTATCCAAGATGTTAAAGACAATGGTTGTCAGCAACGGCCTTGCTGCAATTTAAAGTCAATAACAGCTTGCACAACACCACTAAAACTCTCACCTACACAGCCAAATAGTTCAGAAACAAACAAGAGCAAGATCACGGTAGTTACTTCAGAATTTCCTTCTCCTAGAAAGATGGCTGAACATTGACTAAACAAAGACTTGGGTGGCCGTTGATTCTATATAGTTCCCCCGTCCTTTGGTATAGGTTTTGTTCCTTGTCCTATAGAGTGTACAGTGAAAACTCCATTCCGTGCCAAGCATGCTTGATAGGGCTGCCGCTTTCGTCGCCAACGAACCGACCATACGAAAGGTTGTACCGTGTTACATATTACCAGTAGCACGAAGAGCGACCTGCCACATATACATACATACATACATACATACATACATACATACATACATACATACATACATACCATACATACATACCTTGTTTTTGTATACATTCGCTGCTTTCTTCCAAGGAATCTAATGCTCATAGCTTAGTTTTTCCTTGGGCTGCCAGATTGGAGCAATCTCAAGTATAATCAGCTGAAATTGCGAAGATAATCTGGTACTTGACTGAAGAAAGAAAACTTCGAATGACTCGTCTTTGTTTTCTTTGTATCGTCTATCTAGATGTTTTGTTGTCCCATTTTTGTATCACCCACCTGTCTGGATATTTTGCGTTCTTGTCCCATTTTGTATTTTATACATACATACATACATACATCTCTACATACATACATACATATATATATACATATATATATATATATTATATATA
>NW_021831366.1:0-2980 GCF_006345805.1 Octopus sinensis | reverse complement strand
AAATCATTCGTAAAAATAGAGAACAAAAAAATGATGCCTTTGGCAATTAAGTCCCTCATATGCTAACAAAACTGAAATGGTCAGATTTTGGCCATTAGTTTACTCAATCAGGATTGACCTGGGGCTTAAACAACGAGAATAAATACGAATAATCAAAGCCCCGAGAGAGCTTCTAACAGGTCACTCGATCTATTAGAAACAGCAGCCAAATCTCTCTCAATTCACGAGACAAAGCAATGCCTAGAAAAAAAAGAAAAAAAAAGACGGGGGATAGTCACGGCTGGAATGCCTTAGCAACACACTGGTCTGCTCTATCAGGGCCTGGGACTGAACAAAAACAACACAAACAATTAGGAAAATTTCAATTGTCCTGACATGATAGGACTATCATGATTGGTGTATCTGATCAGCACGATCAAGTTGGCCTAGGGTTAAAAACAATAACAGTTCCTCTCCACACAATTACAATATATGTACACACACACACACATATATATATATATATAGGCTCACACACACAGAGGCAACATAGAAGCGTGCATACATACATATATACAAGCACAACAAATACAAATACACGAGAGATGAGGCTCTACGTCGTGGTCTTCCACACGCTAGAAAGCGCAGCTCAACCCCCAAACTCTCCCCTCAAAATCACTACGTTTTACCGTCTTTTTCAGAAACAAAAAAAACCCAAAAAATAAGGATACTCTTAGATAATAATGTAGTCCTACACACACTAAGTCAGAATATGAAAAAAAAAAAAAATAGGATGGCCATATAGGTCGAAAGGTTTTCGATCATGTTATTTACACAATCTGCGCTGACCCGGGAGTAGGGAAGAGTATATAACAAGACCACAATAACAACACAAAATATGCAAACACCACACACACACAGACGCACACACAAACGGACACACATACACACACACACACACACGCACACCTACACATACATACATAGAGGCGCGCGCACACATACACACTAACAAATACACAAAAGGCTTTCTTCACGCCTCAATAACTCACGCTCTGTTCCGTGGTAATATCATTGCATGTTATATTCGATATATTTCTGTTATATTCCATATAAACTATTTACAACTACAACAATGAGAATCATAATAATAGGAGGAATAGCTTACATTTATCGCTTTATGTGATAAATTATATATTCTACACCATCACCATCACCACGGATGTTTATCTTGTCTCCTCTTAGCATTTATTTCAATTCATTTGTCTCAAGAATGTGTCCCTGGGTAATGTGTGTATGTCTGTGTGCGTGTGTGTGTGTAGTGTGTGCGTGAAATATAGCCAGTGTGTGTGTGTGTGTGATGAATGTATGAATGTGTATATGCGTGTGTGTGAGTGTACGTAAAATATAGCTATGTGTGAGAGGAATAGATGGGTGTATGTGTGAAATGTGTGTGCGTAAAATATAGCAATGCGTGTGCGTGAGGTGACTATAGCTGTGTGAATATGTGTGTGTGTGCGTGAGATGAATGCATTGTGTGTATGTGGGTGCGTGAGATGAATGCTTTGTGTATGTGTGTGCGTATAAAATATAGCTATGTATGTGTGACAGGAATGTATGAATGTCTATGTATGAAAGTGTACGGATTGAAAAAAGAAAAAAGCTTGCATGTGTGAGATGAACGTATAGATGTATGTGTGTGCGTGTATGTGAATGTGTGGACTAGTGCGTATGTGACCGTATTTTCAAAGTGTGCATACTTGTATGTTCAATGTGTGAAGTGTGTACGATGTAATATAAGATATGTGAGTTCGTGTATTCGGTTTATGTATATATATATATATATATATATGTGTGTCTGTATCCATATACATAAATGTGATAGTATCGTATGTTTATTATATGTGTTTATGTATATGTCTGCATATGTATGTAGATGTATGTGCGCATGTGAATTTACTTAAATGTGTAGGTGTATTTTGTGTGTGTGTATGCGTGTGTTTGTATGATTGTAGGCTGTGTGTCTGTGTGTTCGATGTCTATGTGTGTTAATACTATGTCCGTGTTTTTGTACGCGCGCGTGTATATATATATATATATATATATATATATATATAATGTGGTTGACAGAGATATAAATGTGTATGTATGCATGCGCACTCTTGTATGTGTGAGTGAGACAGCGAGACAGTTGTTGTGTGTGTGTGTGTCTGTGTGTCTGTGTCTGTGTGTGTATGTCCTACCAAGTGTCAACGAATGTGGTCGCATGCTTCTCTGTGTTATATATTTATTTCATCTTGAATGTGTATGTGTGTGCGAATAAATATATATATATATATATATTTGCATATATTCGCCTCCCCGCACATACATACATACATACATATATATATATATATATATATATATATTATATATATATATACATTCAGTAGTCATAAGCACATGTGTGTATATACATATATCTGTGTATGTGTGTGTGTGTGTGTAGATATTGGATATAGATACAAATCGACAGACGCATACAAACATACATAGCCGACCGACTTCCATTGATTTCTTTTTTTTTTCTTCTCTTTCCCGCCATTGCATACCCTCTCGCAACGTCTCCATTTTTTTTTCTCCTCTTCCTTTATTTTTCTTCTCCTCCCACTCCCACCTCGTGGTCCTTCATTCACTCCCAATCTCTTATCTTCTTTCTTTCGTTTTTCCCCCTTCTCACCTCTTGTCTTATAACTACTGCTGCTGCTGCTGCTGCTACTGCTGTTGTTGCTACGCTGCTGCTGCTGCTGCTGCTGCTGTTGTCACTCTCGCCTAGCCCTGGTCTTCTCTATACGTCACGTCTTCTCACACACATATACACATACACACACACACACATGCGTATAGACACACGTACACACACACATAAGCCCGTTTTTCCTCTCTGTCTCTTTGTATCTGATGTTCCCACTACCAGCACGATCAACACCACTACCGCCGCCGCCGCCCTTAGCATCAC
>NW_021831365.1:0-3019 GCF_006345805.1 Octopus sinensis | reverse complement strand
CAGAAGCATACGTATATTCATACACACACATTACATGTATATTTCCACAACACACACACACACAGACAAACGCATACGTGTGTGTGCTACAATCCCAAATGAACGTAATTAGTATCATACAATCTCAACTTGCGTAAAGGTTGGGTGGTCGTCTACAAACCCGGCTAATTCACAACGATAACCTGATGAGCGCGGTTGCTAGAAACCCTGTAGAAAAAAATACACGACCCGTTTAAAGGTCTGACGGAATTTTCATAAGCGCAACGAACATGTTTCGACCGTCCTAGATCCCGTCAACGAAGCTTAGTCAAACTGGGGTGTACCTCATTACTCGACAAAGGCCTTACACATAGAAAATTAATTTTGGCTTATTAGTTCCAAGTATTCTTGATGAGTTTTCATCCAAAAATATTAGGACCTGCGAAGATATTCACCTGACGAAAAGAAATTATCCTACCACCATCCTGAAATGTGGTGAACACGAAACATACTGAATTTCGCTGACGATTTTGTCCTAATTCTCTTTCATCCTGATTAAGAGCCTAAGACTCAAAATATTCAGAGACGAAAATAAACGTCATTCTTTTCTAAAAAATACTTTCATTACTACAATTTCTATCCCACCTACCTCTTCTCTGTGTGTGTGTGTGTGTGTCTCTCTCTCTCTCTCTCACACAAGCACGCACACACTCGCATGTTTGGTGTATGCGCATGCCACACGCGTGTTGATAGTTAAGTTTACATAAAACGAGCCGAGAGTCCGTAATCAATACCACAGATTAATGACGTAACTGAGGTCATATGCTTTTGTTTTAGTAATAAGATGACGTAATTGTTGGTTTACTGTTTAAACAAAGGCATGCAGACTATTCCATGTATCGTAATTTTCTTAGTGGAGGCACAATGGCCCAGCGGACTCGCGGTCGTAGGAACGCGGTTTCGATTCCCAGGCCGGGCATTGCGAGTGTTTATTGAACGAAAACACCTAAAGGTTCACAAGGCTCCTGCAGGGGGTGGTGGTGAACCCTGCTGTACTCTTTCACCACAACTTTCTCTCACTCTTTCTTCCTGTTTCTGTTGTACCTGTATTTCAAAGGGCCAGCCTTGTCACACTGTGTCACGTTGAATCTCCTCGAGAACTACGTTAAGGGTACACGTGTCTGTGGAGTGCTCAGCCACTTACACGTTAATTCCACGAGCAAGCTGTTCCGTTGATCGTATCAGCTGGGACCCTCATCGTCGTAACCGACGGAGTGCTCCTAATTTTCTTATGAATCAACACTTTTTTTTTCCCACAAAATGTAAGATCTTCTCAGAGTTGTTTACATATAATCATCATCTTCTTCCCGCTAATGAATAAAACCACATCTTCAATAGATGATTACACCGTACATTATCGACGGCCATTTCAGTTGTCAAGCGATGGTGGTGGTGGGGGGTACAAATAGACAAACATACACACGCACACATTATATATATATATATACACATACGACGGGCTTCTTTCAGTTTCCGCCTACTACATCCATTCACAAGGCTTTAGAAGACACTTGCCCAAGGTGCCACGCAATGGGACTGAACCCGAAACCATGTGGTTCGTAAGCAAGCTACTTACCACACAACCACTCCTACGCCTACACACCTACGTATATATATATATGTATGTGTGTATGTATGCATGTGTGTGTATCTATATATGTGCGTATGTATACATATATATATATATATGTGTGTGTGTGTGTGTGTGTAAACAATACAAATTTTTGAAGACTAACGATTTGCCTCGTATTTCTTTGTCCTTTCTCTAAACACTCCCACCAATGCCCTTCCTTCTCCGCTTCCCTTTCATCTCTTTTTTCTCTCTCTCTCTCTCTATCTCTCTCCTCTATTACAATGCTGATTTGATCAGTCTTTATGCAAGCAATAACATTTAAAATGATTAATCCGCAGTTCAGATCAATAGACGCAAGCAAGTTCAGAGATTAGATTAAGCATTTCACTTCGTTACGATATACAGCGAGGCACAAAGGTCTGAGGCCATATTCTCTCAAGGTGTCTCCATATTTACATCATTTCTTTCTTTCATTCATTCTATTTTTATCTATTTCACATATATTTTACATTTTACTAGAGCCGCGGCCATGCTGTGACCCCATCGTAAACTTTGGTGCACATTCACCACTTGAAACCTCCTCTGGTATGTGGCATTCGGTGAAGAATGGAGTTTGATGTTGCCGCCCATATCTGACCTCATCTGCGTTTCCTACCGTGAGGTAGGGTCACCTGGAATTCTCAACAGGAGGAGATCTAGTTTTGTTTTAAAAGACACCTACTTTTAAAACCTTTAATATAGTTGGAGTTTACTTAGGGGTGTGGAGGCGCGTGGCTTAGTGGTTAGGGTGTCAGCATCATGATCGTAAGATTGTGGTTTCGATTCCTGGACATTGTGTTCTTGAGCAAAACACTTCATTTCACGTTGCTCCAGTCCACTCAGCTGGCAAAAATGAGTAACGCTGCGATGGACTGGCGTCCCGTCCAGCTGGGCGAAACACACACACCATAGAAACCGGGAAACCGGGCCCATGAGCCAGGCTAGGCTTTAAAAGGGCGCATTTATTATTATTTTTTACTTGGGGGTATTACGGTTTCAAATCGAAATCCCCTTCCCTTCTCAGCGATTGGTAATTCTTTAATTATCATTTATCTTTGGTTTCAGTCACTGGACGGCGGCCATGCTGGAGCACCACCATGAAGGGCTTAGGCAAGACAAAATCCACTCAGGTACTTTTTTTCTTTTAAGCCTAGTATTTATCCTGTCAGCGTCTTTTACGAAACTGCTAATTTACGAGAACGTAAACAAACAAACACCCGTCGTGAAGCGGCGGTGGGAGACAAACACAGACAAAAAGGACTCAGATACATTATACGATAGGCTTCTTTCAGTTTCCGTCCACAAAATCCACTTAGAAGGCTTCAGTTGGCCCGTGGCTGTAGCAGAAAACATTTACGCAAGAAGCCG
>NW_021831364.1:0-2940 GCF_006345805.1 Octopus sinensis | reverse complement strand
AGACTGAAAAAACTTCACTCTATTCTTAAAGAGAGCAAAAAATTCGCTGCTGATCTCTAGATTGATCAGGCTGAAGGAAATGCGCCAACTGCAGCTGCAAAGAAGAAAATAAAATTAATTGCAAAGACAAAGCACATGAAAAATTAGCTAGCAGATGGGAACAGAAACCTCTCCATGGCAAGTATGTGGCCCGTAGCAAACAAGTGATGTCGGCCAGAAACACACGCACCAATGGTTACGAAGCTCAGGGCTAAAAGCAGAGAGTGAAGGTTTCATATTAGCTGCTCAAGACCAAAGTATATTTAACCCGGAACTACCAAGCCAATGTGATATAAAAATGGAGCTGACCCAAAATGCCGATTCTGTAACGATGAGATTGAAACAATAGACCACTAATCTCAGGGTTGTAGAGTCATAGCAGCCCTGCAGAAATAAAGCAAGACATGACAGAGTCGGCCAGTATTTACATTGGACATAGTCGGTCGGCATTATAAAATCAAAACCGTTAACAAATGGTATAAACACCATCCTGAAGCTGTGACTGAGGGAGAAAATGTGTCGATTCTATGGGTCTTCCCCGTACAACCGACAAAACTATAAAAGCTAATAAACCGGATATTATTATAAAAGATCAGACAAAAAAGATGTGTTTATTAATTGACACGAGTATTCCTTGCGATCACAATATAGCGGCGAAAGAATTTGATAAGATTAGTAAATATAAAGACTTGCTAATAGAAATTGAAAAAATGTGGCTCAAGGTGACTACAGTACCAGTGATTGTAGGATCTCTAGGAATGATAAAAAAAAAGGTACTGGAACTATTTTGAAAATGATTCCAGGCTTACCATCCCTACAGGAGTGTGCAAAAAATCGTATTAACTGAACGGCTCATGTACTAAGAAGAGCCATTATCCATGTGAAAACAAATCCATCCATGAATTTATTATTTATTTATTTTTAAATACATATTTTATCTGTGAATTTCCGCACGCAGCGTAATCTGGGAATGCATACAATGAGCTTCTCTGCCCTAGGTGTATGGAAAACACTCGGCGAGGAGAACGGAAGAAAATTTGAAGAAAGAAGGAAAAAAATATTAATAATAATAAGAAACAAACTATGACGATTTGAAGTGGAAATAAACGGTTGTGGTCAATGAAGAGAGTAGACGTGATGCCAATAGTACTGGTGTTCTTCCATCATACACAGCAAATAAGCTGGGAGTTTTCATCATATAAGTTGAGGACTCAATTTGCTCAAGTGCTCGTGGGTCATCTCCTGTGTGTAGGCGCGTGTGTTTGTGTGTGTGTGTATGTGCACAAACAATACACGTGTATACTTATATATATATATATATATTATATATATATATATATATATATATATATATATATATATATATATATTATATATACTATATCTATATATACATATATATATATATACATGCATATGTGAGAGTGTGTATTAATGTGTGTGGTTTGTGTGCATAAGAGTGTGCTTGGGTGAGTGCGCGCGCGCGCGGTTGTGTGTGTGCAACCATCTATTTCATGTATCCACCAAACCTAAATCCCTCTGATGTAGAGCGAACCCTTCTAGCATTCATTACTTCAACAATGTATGACGAAAGCCGAGGGACCGCACTTCTCACTCTGTTCCCTAGGGGCCCTGACACTCACTATCACCCCCAACACTTCTTCCTCAACCTCTTCTATTGTACAAGGTGTGCGGCAGCTTTTAATCTCTTCCAGACTTTTCATTTCTTCATTATATACAAACCCACCGCGCGCACAGACACATACACACAAACATATATATATATATATATATATATATATATATATATATTATATATATATATTATATATATCTTATATATATAATATAATATTCATAAATATAATAAAAGAAAATAATATATGCATATATGTGTGTACGGAAGTGTGTGTGGGTGTGTACGGAAGTGTGTGTGGGTGTGTACGTGTGTTATATCAGTATGTATGCGTATACGTATATATACATGCATAGGCATATACATACCTAACCTACAGATATGGAAAAATATATACGCAATTGATATATATAACAAATGGAAATATATATATATATATGAATGATACGTTTATACACTATATATATATGCATGTATATGTGTATATATATATATGTATGTATTACATATACATGTTACATAGATATATGTGCTTACGTATATCTATGTGTGTGCATGTATGTCTATATATGTGTATATATACATACATACACAATGCATAGGCTCTATACACCACACCAGTTCTTACCATTAGTCGGTAGTGTGCTTCCCTTAAGGAATTGCCTCCAATTAAAAACTGGTCAACCTTTTACTCCCATTTCTGTTCTCTCCTTGCTCCACTGATATCTTCATTTATTCTTCCTTTCTTCTTCTGTTTCCTCATTTTCTTTTCTTTCATCTAGTTTTCCTTCCTTACTTTCCTTCTTTTCTTCTTTTATCCTCGCCTTCTCATCCACGTCCTTCATTTCCTTCTCATTTTTTCCCTCGTTTTTCCTTCGCATCTCCCCTTTTCTTCTTCTTCTTCTTCTTCTTCTTCTTCTTCTTCTTCTTCTTCTTCTTCTTCTTCTTCTTCTTCTTCTTCTTCGTAGTAGTAGTTAGTAGTAGTAGTAGTAGTAGTAGTAGTAGTAGTAGTAGTAGTAATAGTAGTAGTAGTAAGGTCGAAAGCTGGCAGAATCGTTAGCACACTGAGCAAAACGCGTAACGGCATTTCGTTTGTTTTTACGTTCTGAGTTCAAATTCCGCCGAAGTCGACTCTATCTTTCATCCTTTCGCGGTCGATAAGTTAAGTACCAGTTGCGCACAGGAGTCGATCTAATCGATAGGCCCCCTCCATTAAAATTTCAGGCCCTCGTGCTATAGTAGAAAGGATTATTATTATTATATTA
>NW_021831363.1:0-3021 GCF_006345805.1 Octopus sinensis | reverse complement strand
AAAATTAGGGATGGTAATATGAAAAAATATAAGTGGGGAGTACATAGATTGACTGAGAGTGGTAGGGATAACACACACACACACACACACACACACACACACACACACATATCATCATCATCATCGTTTAACGTCCGTTTTCCATGCTAGCATGGGTTGGACGGTTCGACTGGGGTCTGGAAAGCCAGGAGGCTGCATCAGGCTCCAGTCTGATCTGGCAGTGTTTCTACAGCTGGATGCCCTTCCTAACGCCAACCACTCCGAGAGTGTAGTGGGTGCTTTTTACATGCCACCGGCACAGGTGCCAGGGGGGCTGGCATTGGCCACGTTCAGATGGTGCTTTTTACTTGCCACCGGCACAGGTATCACAACTACAATTTCCATTTGACTTTTTGATGTTGATGTACTTGACTCAATAGGTCTCCTCAAGCACAGCAAGTCGCCCTATGATCCAAGGTAAGCACAACAGGCTGTCCTGCGATCCAAGGTACTATATATATATATATATATCAAAATAAGCAACAAGGATATCCAGAGTTAATGCGGTACGATCGTTTAATGTGACTCCCATTTCATTGAACAATGAGTTACAACTATGATGCTGTTGGTAAAACTTGTTCTTTGACTACCTCCTTATCCTCTTGGAGATTTTAGGTAAAATTATACTAATGTGTCCTTCTAATTTAATTAAATTCTATGTCTTTGTGCAGCTGAAGATTGCTCTACATTTTAGATTGATGTAATGAAATGATTGCATTGTTCAATTAAATAGAGTTGCATGAAACGATCATACTGCATTACCTCTGGATATCTTCGTTGCTTATTTTGATCTTAATCACCTTATTTTGAAATTATATGGATAATACTGTATTAAATTCTGGTGCCTCAACTTAAGTACCATACTCATCTGAATCTAAATTATATATATATATATATATATTCTTTTTAAATGGATGGAGGAAAAGTGTGCACCGTGATTATTTGAACTTTGAAAGAGTGAGAATGAAATATAAGAAGATCAAGAGAAGGCTTAGAAAGAATGAATCTGTGGAAAATGATGGAGTGTTGCTTTGTATGTCTGTGATTTGTGGGAGAAAATGTTTGAGTTGTGCAGACCTAATCAGCCACCAAACAACTTGCAGAAATCAAACCATTGCAAATTGTGATATGGCTATTGTTCACAACAGAACACTGCAACCTGTGGAAAGGTGTAACTTTTTAAGTTGGGAATTGAAAAAGCACATCACAAGAGTTCATACTATGGCACCTGTTCCTTCTGCCAGCCAGCACAGCTGCACATTATGCAATAGAATGTGCAGATCTTTCACTGGGGTGAAGAGTCATACAAGGGCCTCACATTGCATCATCAATGACTCATTTCAATGGTTCTTTCTAGCAATGGCTTTGCTTGTGTATGAAAAGGCAGCAACTATATAAATTTGAACTATGTATGTGTGTGTGTCTGTGTCTGTGTTTGTCCCCCAACATCACTTGACAACCTATGCTGGTGTGTTTACATCCCCGTAACTTAGCAGTTCAGCAAAAGAAACTGATAGAATAAGTACTAGGCTTACAGAGAATAAGTCCTAGGGTAGATTTCTTTGGCTAAAGGTGATGCTCCAGCATGGCCACAGTCAAATGATTGAAACAAGTAAAAGAGTAAAAGAGTAGAGTATATATATATATATATATACATATGTATGTAGGTATATATATATATATATATATATATATAGCAATAAAGATACAGTGATAGTAAAAGAGAGGGGAGTGAGGGATGGAGGCAGAGGAAGAAGCAGAATGTAATGGGTGAAATGAGAATAAGTATATTAACAGCTGATTGATATGCAAATACACTAATACACACACAGATGCACACACACATGTATCCAGAATAAGTACTAACTAGGCTTACAAAGAATAAGTCCTGAGGTTGATTTGTTCGACTAAAGGCAGTGCTACAGCATGGCCACAGTCAAATGACTGAAACAAATGAAAGAATAAAAGAATATATACAAACACCCACACACACACACACACACACATATATATATATATATATATATGTAAAATTTGTGGCCACTTTAACATGGCTGTCCATTCAAACGGATTCTACTGCAATTTTTTAACCCTAAGAGGACATCTCTAACTGGTTAACGATGCACAGCTACATCCAATAAATTTCAAGCAATATGTGTGTGTGTGTGTGTGTGTGTGTATGTGTTTGTGTGTGTGTGTTTATTCATCTTTGTGTTTGTTTCTTCAACATAGTCTGTTTTGTATCTCTTGTAACTCAGCAATCTGGATAAATGGGACCACTAGATTAAAGTACGGAGGTGCAATGGACCAGTGGTTAGGACAGTGGACTTGCGGTAGGAGGATCGCAGATTCAATTCCCAGACCGGGCATTGTGTGTGTTTATTGAGCGAAAACACCTAAAAGCTCCATGAGGCTCCGGCAAGGGGTGGTGATGACCCCTGTTGTACTCTTTCGCTCCCAACCTTCTCTCACTCTCTCTTCCTGTTTCTTGAGCAATGCTGCAACGGACTGGTGCTCTGTCCAGCTGGGGGGAACACATATGCCATAGAAACCGGGAAACTGGGCCCATGATCCTGGCTAGGCTTGAAAAGGGTGCATGAATAAAATAAGATTAAGGTACCAGCTTAAAAAAAGTACTGTGGACAATTTGTTTCATTAAAGCATCCAAATCTGTGCCTCAAGATTGCCAAAGTACGACAGAAGGAAGTAAGAGAATAACTGAATACAAGAATGAAAGAATCTACATTTACTAACAGTGCTAATAAGGTAATAAATAATAACTTCACCCTGTCTTACACCTCTTTACTTGTAAATATATGGTAACATCTATGATCTTCCCTGTTACTGCCAGCCTTCTAATTATCAAACCGTGCACACCTACACACATACTCTTATCTGCCCCACCTACTAATGAAAAAAACAGCAAGAAGAGACTACTTAGACTTTTTCTTGCTCTACTCCTGCCCCATAAACATCCGCTAT
>NW_021831362.1:0-2983 GCF_006345805.1 Octopus sinensis | reverse complement strand
CACAGCCACTCCTGCGCCTATGACTGTCAATATTTAAGAAAGAATTTAGGGCAGTGGAGTGGCAGCGCCAAACAAAATACTTCGATGGATTTATTCACGTTAATTTAAGTTATTAACTCAAAACCCCCTTAAATCATCACAGAATTTTATTATTCATGTGTCAATAACATAAAATATTATAAATTTGAAAACAGGTACGGGGCTGAGTTAGCTGGCTACACCCTTCGTACCAAATATGTGGTATTATGCCAATAGAAAATGGAAAAGAAAATCATTAAAAGTCACTGGCTTAAAAAAACATGACTGAACTTCGGTGTTGCTTGTAATACAGTTCTTATATAACACCAAGACTTCCGGAAAAATATGAATGTCTCGGCATGTTGGATTTGCCACATTATAAATCGGGATTTTTTTTTCTTAAAAATGAAATTTATTTTAACAAATAAAAAGAATCAATAAATATTCGCGCAAGCGTCAATATCTAACAGAATATTTCTTTTTACATTAAAACATACAGACTTATGTACGCACATAAATACAAACAGATTCATATTCATATCTGTGTGCGTGTATATATTCACACATTCACCGAAATGAATTTGTGAGTTTTCGAGAATGAAAGCAAACGCAAGCGATTGTGTATATAAGGAATAAATATAAAGCAAGAATAGAGACACATAAAGAGATAGACGCAATAAAAGAAACATATAAAAAATTAACTTTTCTTAATTAGTCATAAATGAATGTTTACCTGGAAGCCAGAAGTCTACTTAGTTTTGATATCCAGTAACCTAAGTCAACCACTTTCAACACAATGTAAACCACGGTGTGGAATGAAAACAATGGAAAGTTTTTCTAAGGCATCCAATTGTTCACTTAGAAATCGATATAGTTAATCAATATAATCTCTATATGCGAAGATGCCTCCAAGCTATGGGTTGTTTCAACTATTCATCGTCCATCATATAACACAATATAGACTGCTGTTTTAATATTTCATTTCATCATTTCTCAAACTAAATAATTTTATCAAAGATTTTATATCAATAACTAACTTTGCTCAGTTCAATTATTGCATAGATGCACTTGTGAAAATAGACGCTGTTATGTTAAAGAAATTTATGCAGACTTATTCAATTCTACATTCAAATCCTTCCAATTATATGTTAACAAATAACAGTCTTCAGAAAAATAACCGACACAAATATAGTTTGTCAGTATAGTTTAACCTTAAACCCTTATCAAAAATCTTTAAAAGAAATGTTACATTTGAGTTTCACTATTGTAAAGCGTGATGACTTTCAGTAGCAGAGTCAGTACGTAGAGGCAGTACGAGTCAGTACGAGTCAGTAGGAAAGATTTTGCCGTGTTAATAAAACTTTTGTCGTTGCCAATAAAACTGCTCATCTTTCCGGTAACACTATTGGACTAGATCTAAATTATTACATACCTCAACAGAGTATGCTAATTTTTACAAATGCTACAATTCGTTTACTCTTTTACTTATTTTCATTCATTTCACTGTGGCCATGCTGGAGCACCTCTTTTAACGAGCAAATCGACGCCAGGAATTATTCTTCGTAAACCTAGTACTTATTCTATCGGTCTCTTTTGCCGAACCGCTAGTTAATGGTGACGTAACCACGCCAGCATCGGTTGTCAAGCGATGTTGGCGGAACAAAGACACACAAATTACACACACACACACACACACAACACACACACACACTATATATATATATATATAGTATATATATATATATATTATATATATATATATAACCGGAGTAAACACATAAATGTGAAACAAGGTGGAAAAAGAGTACTCAAATACCAGTGGTTAGTAATATGCTTTACTTAAAGCGGCAGAAAATTCAACAAAATCTGTTACTCTGAGTTTCTCGTTACTCTGAGTTTCTCGGCAACGAGAAACTCAGAGTACAACGATTTTGTTGAATTTTCTGCTGCTTAAATAAAGTATATATATATATATATATATAATATATATATATATATATATACATATACGACGGGCTTCTTTCAGTGTTCCGTCTAACCAAATCCACTCACAAGGCTTTGGTCATCCCGAGCCTATAGTAGAAGACACTTGCCCAAAGTGCCAGGCAGTCAAGTCTTTGGGATGAAGAGATTTTGAACAGGAGGAATCTATCCTATAGATTTTCATGAGAGAAACACATCTTGATTAATATATATGTATATATATATATATACATACATATATATATAGATATATATATATATATATATATATATATATATATATATATATATATATATATATATATATATCTATATATATACACATATATATATATATATATATATAATATATATTATAATATATATATATTATACGGCGGGGCTTCTTTCAGTTTCCGTCTACCAAATCCATTCACAAGACTTTGGTCGGCCAGGCATAGTAGCGCCATACTAATACAATTGTTCGTTTGTTTTCCACCTGCCTTCGTCGTTTGTTTATTTCATCAAGCTTCCCGTTATATAATATATATATATATATATATATATATATATATATATATATATATATATATATAGATATATATATATATATATATATATATATATCATATTGTAAGAAATTTCTCAAATAGTCTCGTTCTATAATATGAAAGTGAGAGTAACCGAAGAATTACGACCGAGATTTTAATTCAGTTTTTCACCTAAAGTGTGCAAAGAGCTGGGAATTTACATTCTGTAAAAATAACAGCAATATTTCATCAAAGCTACATCAAAAATGTAAAATAATAAAATGTTTCCAGCATATTCAAGACAAAAATCGATTTCAATTCACTGATAAACAAGTATGGTTCACATAAGTAGAGAATGACAAAAGAAAATAGCATTATATTACAATGAGTGTTTAATAGTTACCATAAAGTAAAGATCAAATATGACCAATAGGCGCAGGAGTGGCTGTGTGGTAAGTAGCTTGTCTACCAAC